>NC_048276.1:1014507-1069507 GCF_009762535.1 Notolabrus celidotus | reverse complement strand
GAGACCAGAAGAAAGAAAAAGAGGAGCATAAATGAAGTAAAAGAATGACAGAAGGAAAGGATGGGATAAGAAGAGGAGACATAAAAGATGAAGAACATGGAAAGAACTAAGAGAGAAAGAAAGGAAGGAAGAAAGAAGAATAGAGAGAAGTGAAGAAAGAAAGAATGAAGGAAGAAAAGAAAAGTAAAGAAAGAAGGAAAGAAAGAAAGAAAGAAAGAAAGAAAGAAAGAAAGAAAGAAAGAAAGAAAGAGAGGATGAATGAAATAAAGAAAGAAAGAAAGAAGGAAGGAAGACAGAAAAAGGAATTAAAAAAGAAAGAAAGAAAGAAAGTAAGAAAGAAAAGAAAGAAAGAATAAAGAAAGAAGAAAGAAAGAAAGAAGGAAAGAGGGAATGAATGAAAGAAAGAAAGAAAGAAGGAAGGAAGGAAAGAAAGAAAGAAAGTAGGAATAAAGGAAAGAAAGAAAGAAAGAAAGAAAGAAAGAAGAAAGAAAGAAAGAAAGAAAGTAAGAAATAAAAGAAAGAAAGAATAAAAGAAAGAAAGAAAGAAAGAAAGAAAGAAAGAAAGAAAGAAAGAAAGAAAGAAAGAAAGAAAGAAAGAATAAAAGAAAGAAAGAAAGAAAGAAAGAAAGAAAGAAAGAAAGAAAGAAAGAAAGTAAGAAAGAAAAGAAAGAAGAATAAAGAAAGAAAGAAAGAAAGAAAGAAAGAAAGAAAGAAAGAAAGAAAGAAAGAAAGAAAGAAAGAAAGAAAGGATGAATAACAGACCCCAAAAAAGGAATCTACAGCAGAGATCCAGAGGAACCTACGAGACAAGGGAGCTCAGGGACTCCAGAAAGGTCTATGGTTAGTAACTTTAATGGGACAGGAAGAGTTAAAGTGAGAGACAGGCAGAGAGAGGAGAGAGAGGGAAAGACAGGATCCCAGTGTGTCAGTCTAAGCTTATAGCAGCATAACTAAGACCTGGTCCAAGCCTGATCCAGCTCTAACTATTAGCTTTATCAAAAAGGAAAGTTTGAAGCCTACTCTTAAAAGTAGAGAGGGTGTCTGCCTCCCGGACCCTAACTGGTAGATGATTCCAAAGGAGAGGGGCCTGATAACTGAAGGCTCTACCTCCCATACTACTTTTAAAGACTTCAGGTACGATGAGCAGGCCTGCATGTTGGGAGGGTAGTGTTCTAGAGGGGAATATGAAAGTCAGTGATTTTCCAGAGAGAACAGATCTCCTCCCGTCTCTTCCTCCATAATTACTCACCCTCTTCACACGTCGCTCAGGATGCAGGTGGAAGTCATGCTGTCTGTCACCATGTGGCCGTGGCAGCTATTAAAAATCCTCTGCTTGTGTCCCTGCTGCTCCTGTTTTCTTCTCACTCTTTAAAAAGCTGTTTTTTCACTTCAGAAACAAACACAAAGGAAACTTCAGCACAGAATATAAAACTCACTAAGTGATCAAGTGGATTCATGAAACAGAGATCACACAGCGAGGGCGTGTTCCTTCACCCTGAGCCAAAAAGCTGATCTTTCCAGGTCACTGTTTCCACCTGTCTTTATCATGTGTATGAATCACATGCCCTCTGATGTTAAACATTTATAGTGTCAGCCTGAATGTAACGCCTGTTTTTATGTGCTGCCAGCCATGACGGATTGATGCTTCTAAATGAAAATAGGTCATTTTCCATGATGCAGATAGTAACAGAGCATTCAGATGGAAAACAGAGTTGGATGTTCTCTTCAAAGGAAGCATTGACAGTGATGAGTTAGATTTACACACACACAGAAAACATACACTTCTGACAGGGTCACTGTCAAAATCCAAACCCACATATTTTGGATGTTTTAAGATCTTCATCAAATGTGCATTTTCTCTGTCTGTGTCTCAATCAGCTGGATGAATTATTATCCAGCTTTGAAGAACTGGAGCTTCAGAATCAAATCAATAACACAGCAGCATTCACTCACAATCAAGGAATGACGGGGACGATCTAATAACAATCAGACAGGCAGTGTTTCTCTGTCTCTGAGGGTCTGCTAACTTTAAAGGTGACATATCACGCTTTTTTCATCAACATATATTGGTCTAAGAGGTCCCCAAAACATGTCTTTAAAGTTTATGCTCAAAAAAACACTTTGAAATCAGATTTTGGTCTGCCTGAAAAGTCCTCTTCTTCAGCCCTCCTCAGAACACTCTGTTTTCTCTCTGACCACGCCCCCTCAGGAAGTGGGTGTGGCCTCGGCTCTCCAGCACGTTGATCTAATGTTTACATGTTGGCTGAATATACACGGCTGCTCACAGACCCGCGTTACTTCAACCCTCTGAATCTGATCCAGAATCTGATCCTGACGGAGAGGCGCCTGCAGCAGGACCTTTCTGAACCATTGGTCACAGATTTAGTGTTTCTTGTTGTTTTATTTGTCAGTATGTAGACGTGTGTCTTGGTACACAGCTACCAACATGTAGCTATGTGGCTATGCTAACTAGCGCTAGCACTTATCCATGATAAATAAAAATCATCCACTAGATCTTCAAATCTGCAGACGTGGGGAGTCAAACCGACCTCTGCCAGAAAGGCAGCAGGACCTTTTATGAAGGATTGGTCACAGATTTAGTGTTTCTTGTTGTTTTATTTGTCAGTATGTAGACGTGTGTCTTGGTACACAGCTACAGCTACAGCTACAGCTATGAACATGTAGCTATGTGGCTATGCTAACTAGCGCTAGCACTTATCCATGACAAATAAAAAGCATCCACTAGATCTTCAAATCTGCAGACGTGGGGAGTCAAAGCGACCTTTGTGTTTATTAAGACAGCCTACAACTAGCATGCCTCCCTCCTAAGCTCCTTGTTAGCACACATGTGTGCAGGGAATGAAAAACGGAGGAGGGGTTGAGTTGTATTTTATACAGTCTATGGGCTGAACAAGCTCCGAGCTCTGACTCCGTGACAGACCGGATATTGTTGTTACGTAACAAAAACATGGAAGTCTGAAACGGCTGGTTTCACACACATTTACAGAAAGGTGGAGAAATCAGAACAGGGGCAGAATGGATTCTTTTCATTCTCGGGGGGTTTGTAGACAGGGACACATATTCCAGGTAAAGAACCATTAAAAAGTCAATTTTGCATGATATGTCACCTTTAAACCAGGCTGTGTTTCTTTGAGAAGTTTAAAAACTCTTACATTAGATTTTGAAAATTTAAAGTCACAGGAAGAAAAGTTTTTTTGTGTCTGAATCATACACTGTATGAAATATGGACGCACTATCCGTGACGTCACCCGTCTGTTCCTGAGCGCTGTTTTGAAGCCAATCGACGGCGGCAGCCATATTGGAAATGCTGAACTCAACCAGGCAGAGTGTGACATAAAGGGGCGGAGTTTGAGCCTCTTAGCCAACAGCTATGTGTTCCCGAGTCAAGTCAGTCATGTCCTTATTTGGGCAAAAACACGTAATCTTAATATCCTCTGAACAGTGGTGTTATAAATAAATTTGCTCCCCGTACAGTGTGTGCCGATAGAGAGATTAGCTACGTAGAGCCAAGCTGTTTTTTGAACCAGGCTGTAAACATGTTTATTAATGCTGCAAAGATTGTCTCTTTGAATGGGTGTGTATGTGGTTTCCTGTGTTTCTGCAGCCAGCCTCTAGTGGACGCTCCATGAACTGCAGTTTATAACACTTCCGCATGGGCTTCATAGTTTGAGACTGGAGGTTGCCGCTTGCCTGAAAGCAGGCATTGTAATGAAGGTGCATTGAAGAAGCAGTAGCTGCAGCTAGCTTTAGCATCAATTGCCTGATTTATTTATTTAGGCCTTCATCCTGTGTTTCCACATAAACAACACCAGTGCTGCCGTAGCTGTCTTCTGTGTCTCCCCAGCCTCATCTGAATCCATCATAAATCATGCCTCCACTCACCTCACCACCCGGATGCGACAGCTGCCTCGCCATGTCCCAGAAAATCTCCGAGCTAGAAGGGAGGATATCCACCTTGTACCAGATCGAAGCTGAAGAGCGGATCATGGATTCCATGATGATCACCGCGGCCCACGCAGCCACCATCACAACCTCCGACGAACTGGACTCCACTGTGCCTTGGGTGGAGGCCGCGGCTGCTGCTGCCCTGGTTGCAGACCATTGGTCTAAACTGAGAGCTAAGCCCAAAGCCCCGGTTAGCTCCACTCCTTGTCAATCTGAGCCATGGTTTGTTGCTAGGGGAAAACCTGGTGGGAAGCTACCCCCTCCACCTCAGGCTCTGCAACTGACCAACAAATTTTCCATACTGGACGAGCAGGACTTTCCCCCTCTCGCCGGTAGCTTCATCCCCCCCCTGTCGTCTCCTGAGTGTGGTGGTCCTGTACCACCGCCTTCATTCCCCACGGCAATGTCTAAGCCGCTTGTCTCTCCTGTTGGCCGTCGCTCTCAAAGACTTCCTCCCTACTCATGAATCGGCAGTATCCAGTTTACCCCCCGCCCTGGAACCAAGTCTCAAGCTGGGAGTTTCTCTGCTGGGAAGAACGCAGCCCCTGCGCCGATGCAGTCCCCGGCTCCGACCATCAAGCCCCGGGCCGGTGAATGTGGCTCACACTGTGGATGCCGAGCCTGTTCGGTCTCCTCCTGACATGGCCCAGCCTGCAGACCCTCGGCAGCTTTTCTCCCCCCCCAATAAAATTTACTTACTTACTTAATTAAACGGTGAGAAATGACAACATTGAATGTGTTGACGTGTCACTGCTGAAAGATTGTTGGTGTTAATGATCTGGTTTATCAAGTGAGAGCCACTCGGAAGGCAAAAGCCATCCGTGAAGACCCTCACCGCCCTCTTCATGCAGAGTTTAGACTTCAACCAACAGGGAAGAGGTTCACTGATGCTTAGAGGGACGAATCAACTCAACTCAACTCAACTCAACTTTATTTATAAAGCACTTTAAGAACAACAGCAGTCGGACACAAAGTGCTGTACAGAAACATAATGGATAAAAACAAACAATAAAATCATAAAATCAATAAGAACAATAAGATAAAATAAAGTTGAAAAATAAAAATAAAAATAAAAAGGCACTGAAACAAGAGCAGGGTCTCATGCTGAGTCGAAAGCCAGGGAATAAAAATGGGTTTTAAGACGACTTTTAAAAGTGGACAGTGAGGGGGCTTGTCTGACGGCTAAAGGAAGATCGTTCCACAGTTTGGGAGCAGCGACAGAAAAAGCCCTATCCCCCCTGAGCTTCCGCTTGGACCTCGGTACCTCCAGGAGCAGCTGATCAGCTGACCTGAGGCACCGAGCAGGGGCATAGAGATGGATCAGCTCAGAGAGGTAGGGCGGGGCGAGACCATTTAAAGATTTAAAAACAAATAAAATAATCTTAAAATGGACTCTAAAATGCACAGGCAACCAGTGGAGGGAGGCTAAAATGGGCGTTATGTGCTCCCTTTTACGTGCTCCAATTAAAAGGCGAGCGGCTGCATTCTGGACCAACTGGAGACGTGCGAGGGAGGACTGACTGATTCCTAAATAAAGTGCATTGCAGTAATCCAGCCGGGAATCAAACGGATATCTTAATTTGTGTCATCAGCTGTTAGCTTCTTAACCCTCCTGTTATGTTGAGGATCAAATTGACCCTTTTTAAAACTCTATTTTAGGTAGTATGTGCCTTTCAAACTAGGCGCGTGGTCTGAATACATGGATACTGGATTTGTATCTTCAGGAGTGAAATTTGACCTATGACCAAGTGGCAACCTCCAGTCAGGAGAAATGAAGCCAATGCGGAAGTGCTAAAAACTGCAGTTCCCAGAGTGTCCACTAGAGGCTGGCTGCAGAAACACAGGAAACCACATACACACCCATTCAAAGAGACGGTCTTTGCAGCATTAATAAACATGTTTACAGCCTGGTTCATTGGTGGATCATTTCTCTATCGGCACACACTGTGCGGGGTGAATTTATTATAACTCATTATTTTTGAAGGTATTAAACATACGAATGTTCCCAAATAAGGGCGCGGCTGACTTGATTGACAGGTGGGAACACTGTAGCTGTTAGCGAGGAGGCTAAACCCCGCCTCTTTACCTCACACTAGCTCCACAGAAGTTAGGTTGAGTTCAACATTTCCAATATGGCACCCGCCGACGACCGGCTTCAAAACAGGGCTTCAGGAACAGACCGTCACGGAGACTACGTCCACTTATTACACAGGATACGGTCACAACAACATCACCTGACTCTTCTGAGGAAGACTGCAGGACTATTACTTTTATTTCACATCCATAATATATTCATGCACTTTGGGTGACCTTTGCTGACAGAAGAAAAAAAAAAAACCCTGACACACACAGCGTTGATAAAGGTTGTCCAGATTGTGTCTCACATCACCTCACCATCTGCTGGAGTCACCCACACAAACACACACCTTCAGGATCAGTGCACCCACACTTTCTGCCAGGAGGAGCCTCCTGCAAGGGAAGGCAGGAACCGCAGAGACTAGAACACCCTGAAACCATTCTGTACTCGAGACTGAAGGAGAGATAAGAGACGGGGTTAGAATAAAGAGTCAATGTAAAACTGTTGTTGTTCCTTCTTTCATTATGTGTGTTGAGAAGTGAGTTTGTTACAGTTTATTCTCTTAAGGAGATAAGACTGACCACAACTAATGACTTTTTCATTTAGATTTTCTGTTGTAGTTTAACTTGTCTTTAAGAACTACAGCTGGCATCAGATTTCTACCAGATCCATGTCCGGTCTGTGGTCCAGCTCCTCCTCTCCTCATCCATGTTGTCTTTCTGGTCCTCTGAAAACCTCTGACCTGTTGACTCCAGGCCTGGGAACAGGTTTCAGGACAAACCTGATTCTTAGATGTTTTTCATATGTTGTTAAAAACCATAAAAGATGCATGCATGCAAACAGTCACTTCCTTTTTGTCCTACCATTCCTGAATTGAATATTAAATGAGTGTGCTCCCCAAAATAACCTTTATACTGTACATCCTGCAGAGTAGTTCCTGGTATTGCATGGTGATAACTCTTTAATGAGCATCAGCCAGAGTAACGTCAGACTTCCACTAGATCAGAGCAGGACCTCCGGACAGCTGGAGTCATGTGACCGAGGTCTTCTCCTCCTCCTCCTCCTCTCCTCATCCATGTTGTCTTTCTGGTCCTCTGAAAACCTCTGACCTGTTGACTCCAGGCCTGGCTCCGCTCATCATGACTTTGGTTTGTTGTTGTAGTTAAGTGAAATATGATCTGATGATGTGGTCAGCTGAGGATTAATCCCTCCTCATCATATTCTGGAAACATAAAATACACATAAACCCCTTTCATGTCATTGGTGACTGTGGGAATCTTAATTATCTGCTTTTGATGGCAAGGAATTATTCTTGAAGACACTTTTATGAATTAAAACTTCTGTTAAACATGATTCCTGAATGGGAGGAAGTTCACAATGCTCTAAAATATGTGCACTTGTTCAATGTATCAAGCTGCAGACACATTTTTAAGAGCATATCATTTTGAAAAACTACTAATTCTCTAGAACATGTCAGCTACAGTTGTTTCCTTTGTGCAGTCCAACAATGAAGACCACCAGAGGCCAAATAGTCAAAGTGCTTTTGTAGAAATGTATCCTCAAAAGACAAAAAGTTTGGACTTTAAGGAAAGTATCATGTCAGACTTTGAGGACGGGTTTCAGAAGGGGAGAGCCCTCACAGACCGCTACATTACACCTCTAACACGGGACTCCGGTCAGCTGGAGTCATGTGACGGAGGTTTCCCCTTCTGTAATCCCTGAATGAAGGATCCTCCTCCTCCTCCTCTCCTCATCCATGTTGTCTTTCTGGTCCTCTGAAAACCTCTGACCTGTTGACTCCAGGCCTGGCTCCGCTCATCATGACTTTGGTTTGTTGTTGTAGTTAAGTGAAATACGATCTGGTGATAACACAGAGTGTTTTATTCTGAAAATTAACCGGATGTTTTCATTTTGTTTTGGTGAAACCTGACTTCCTGTCCCGCTCCATCTGCTCTGTTGAGATTGATGCGTCGTGCTCCGGCATCCGGCACAAATAGAAGTCTAGTGGATCTGATCCGGAGGACTCAGACCTGCTGGATCAGAGACGCAGCCGGAACGCAACGGAGCGGATCCAGTGGAAGTTAACACATTGACTAGAATGGAAACCGATCAGATCTGGAGCTGTGACGGATCAGAGATGTGACTCTCTGGGTGGTTGATAAGTTGATCTCTGAGCTGTTGTACCACCATGATGTCATCAGTCAGACACTTGCATATGATGGTTTTATAGAAAAGAACATCATCTATTATTTTTACTACAGCCAAGAACATCTGTATTTTAGTATTTTCTGTGAAACAAGCATTTAGACACCACTTCATAACTGAAGTGAAACACTACACTTCACACTCCTGCACAGCCTCCGAGGTCTCCTCAGACAACACTGACTTTTATAAGAATCACATGTTTGTACAGAATATGTAAAGTGAGTGTGAGTCCCAAAATGTGAGCCGTTCATCAGAATGTGAAGCTGTGTGTTTCTCAGTGTCACTTGTTGAAGGAGAGATTGTGTTTGGGTTGGAGTCTCAGCAGCAGAAGTTAACCTGTCATTCTGCAGGGCAGATGTGAAAAGATGAGATCTGACGGCTGACAGACGTCATAATAAAGTGTCGGGCTCTTCAGCGCCGATGATTGAGAGGTTGCAGAATGTGTGCAGCAGCAATAAGTCGACGTCAAAGCAGCTCAGTGTTCGTGTTGTGTCTTTATTCGGCTTCACAGAGGAAGAATAAAGTGGAGATTTCTGAGCTTCTTCTTCTTATTACTCTGATTGTTCATGTCTGTGTTCCAATTTATTCTGCAGGTGATCTTTTCCTTTCAAATCTGGAAGACTGAAGTTCAGAAAGAAAGTATTTTAGTGTGATGTATTTAAGGCCTTATGACTTTTAGTTTGACTCTACAAAGCTTTCTAATATCCTTTATCACAGACCACGTGGATGTACAGTCATGGCCAAAAGTTTTGAGAATGACACAACTATTAATTTTCACAAAGTCTGCTGTTTCAGTTTTTATAATGGTAATTTGCATATACTCCAGAATGTTATGAGGAGTGATCATCTCAACTGCAATTAATTGCAAAGTCCCTCTTTGCCTTGAAAATGAACTTTATCACCAAAAACACATTTCCACTGCATTTCAGCCCTGCCACAAAAGGACCAGCTAACATCATTTCAATGACACACAGGTGTCACACACATTAACACAGGTGTGGGTGTTGATGAGGACAAGGCTGGCGATCAATCTGTCATGATTGAGCGACTGGACACTTTAAAAGGAAGATGGTGCATGACACCATTGTTCCTCATCTGTTAGCCATGGTTACCTGCAAGGAAACACGTGCAGCCATCATTGCATTGCACAAAAAGGGCCTAACAGGGAAGTTTATAGCAGCGAGTAAGATTGCACCTCAGTCAACCGTCTATCCAATTATCAAGAACTTCAAGGAGAGAGGTTCAATTGTTGCCAAACAGGCTCCAGGGCGCCCAAGAAAGTCCAGCAAGCGCCAGGACCGTCTCCTGAAGGTGTTACAGCTGCGGGATCGGACCACCACCAGTGCAGAGCTTGCTCAGGAATGGCAGCAGGCAGGTCTGAGTGCATCTGCACGCACAGTGAGGCCAAGACTTTTGGAGGAAGGCCTGGTGTCAAGGAGGGCAGCAAAGAAGCCACTTCTCTCCAGTAAAAACATCAGGGACAGACTGATATTCTGCAGAAGGTACAGGGACTGGACTGCTGAGGACTGGGGTAAAGTCCTTTTCTCTGATGAATCCCCTTTCCGATTGTTTGGGGCATCTGGAGGAAGGCTTGTTCGGAGAAGACTAGGTGAGCGCTACCATCGGTCCTGTCTCTTGCCAACAGTGAAACATCTTGAGACCGTTCATGTGTGGGGTTGCTTTTCGGTCAAGGGAGTGGGCTCTCTCACAATCTTGCCTAAAAACACAGCCATGAATAAAGAATGGTACCAGAACGTCCTCCGGGAGCAACTTCTCCCAACCATCCAAGGGCAGTTTGGTGATGAAGAATGCCTTTTCCAGCATGATGGAGCACCTTGCCATAAAGCAAAAGTCATAACAAAATGGCTCGGGGAACAAAGCATTAAGATTTTGGGCCCTTGGCCAGGAAACTCCCCAGATCTTAATCCCATTGAGAACTTGTGGTCAATCCTCAAGAGGCGGGTGGACAATCAAAAACCCACAAATTCTGACAAACTCCAAGCATTGATTATGCAAGAATGGACTGCCATCAGTCAGGATTTGGTCCAGAAGTTGATTGACAGCATGCCAGGGAGAATTGCAGAGGTCTTGAAAAAGAAGGGTCAACACTGCAAATATTGACTTATTGCATGAATTCTGTGTAATTCTCAATAAAAGCTTTTGATACTTATGAAATGCTTCTAATTGTATTTCATTATACCATAGAAACATCTGACAAAAACACCTAAAAACCCTGAAGCAGCAGACTTTGTGAAAATGTAATATTTGTGTCATTCTCAAAACTTTTGGCCATGACTGTAGGTGTGCCACATTATTATGCGTCCTATTCAACTTTGACCACGGGCAACAAAAGTGACCAAAGAGTCCAAAAATAACCACCAAATGAAAACAAAGCTCCAAAATTAGCACCGATGGAAAATTCAAAGTGACCTTCCAACCCCGTCATCCTGTGACTCTCACACGTCAGTGATGTAATGTACAGTATAACAGAGTGAGGTCATCATTCAACATGACCTCCACTTCCTGTGAGTAGCATGTGCAGAGGAAGAGAGGCGCTGTGCAGCTCGCACCGTGGGTGGAGAATGCCAGGTGGATCCCACAGGGTGCCCTCGCTGTGCACAAATGCTGCATAATTACGTGTTAATCTGCCCGTGTGTGGATGTGTGTGGATGTGTGTGGATGTGTGTGGATGTGTGTGGATATATGTGGATGTGTGTGGACAGGAAAGACCTGTGAGGGGAAGAGGCCAGACCGTCTCTCAAAGCCAAGAAAACGACACGTTAGCCACATTAGAGCTAAATTACACGGCTCCAGGAGTCTAAAATAGATCCACTGAGCAGCTCGTGTGAGTCATTTACACAACATGAACAACATGAACAACATGAACAACATGAACAACATGTACAACAGACATCAGGCTCTCATTAGGACTCCACACTGACTGGGTATATCTTCACTAAAGCTCTGTTTGCGATGCTGCTGAATCTTACACCAGATCACAACTCAGATGTTTACACTCAGTGAGCTCAAGTTAAATGAATCATATAAATATAATATAAATATAATCTACACACTGACATGCTTTCTTCTTTATCCCTGATCTTATAAAAAGGGGGAATAATGAAGAGCATCAATATTCTAGAATATTCAAATCTGTTACCTTTGTAAAAATCGAAGAGTCACTTTTATTATTTTTAATATTGTTACTAGTATTATTTGTTATTTTGTTATAATATGAAGAAAACTCAAAATAATAATAATGATGATAATAAAAAACCTCCTATCTGAAGCAGACCAGGATATAGGATCCAGGTGATGGAGGGGAGGCTGTGTATCGTGGCTTCATCTGTTCCTTCAGAGAGGGTTAGGGTTAGGGTTCTTCTCAAAGACCGGGCAAATACTCACTGAGAGGAGAAACCGGATCAGACCATCCAAGCTGAGGACATTAATAATGTTTGATCCAGTTTGGTTCTGGTTCTGTTTGCTTGAGTTGGTTCTGGTTCTGTTTGTTTGAGTTGGTTCTGATTCTGTTTGTTTGAGTTGGTTCTGATTCTGATTCTGTTTGCTTGAGTTGGTTCTGTTTGCTTGAGTTGGTTCTGATTCTGTTTGCTTGAGTTGGTTCAGATTCTGTTTGCTTGAGTTGGTTCTGGTTCTGATTCTGTTTGTTTGAGTCTGATTCTGGTTCTGTTTGCTTGAGTTGGTTCTGATTCTGTTTGCTTGAGTTGGTTCTGGTTCTGTTTGCTTGAGTTGGTTCTGGTTCAGTTTGCTTGAGTTGGTTCTGGTTCTGGTTCTGTTTGCTTGAGTTGGTTCTGGTTCTGGTTCAGTTTGCTTGAGTTGGTTCTGGTTCAGTTTGCTTGAGTTGGTTCTGGTTCTGATTCTGTTTGCTTGAGTTTGGTTCTGGTTCTGTTTGCTTGAGTTTGGTTCTGGTTCTGTTTGCTTGAGTTGGTTCTGATTCTGTTTGCTTGAGTTTGGTTCTGGTTCTGGTTCTGTTTGCTTGAGTTGGTTCTGGTTCTGTTTGCTTGAGCTGGTTCTGTTTGCTTGAGTTGGTTCTGGTTCTGTTTGCTTGAGTTGGTTCTTGTCTTGTTTGCTTGAGTTGGTTCTGGTTCTGGTTCTGTTTGCTTGAGTTGGTTCTGGTTCTGTTTGCTTGAGTTGGTTCTGGTTCTGTTTGCTTGAGTTTGGTTCTGGTTCTGTTTGCTTGAGTTTGGTTCTGGTTCTGTTTGCTTGAGTTTGGTTCTGGTTCTGTTCTGTGGATATGTTTGCAGTTCTTTGGTAATTTGTGTAATGAAAAAGTTTGATTAAAATACTAAACTAAAGTAAGAATGTTTCATTAGCAGAATAAATGCACAAAATTGGGTAATTATAAGTCTTCTCATAAAAACACTGTTAAAGGGTTTTCAACACAAACCATTATTTTTTTTTAAATTTAAGGTAAAACATACGCCTACAAAAGATCCTAAATGAAGAGCCGTTCGGGAGTCGAAAGAGCCGGCTCTCTGAAAAGAGCTGAACTTCCCATCACTATTAGACGGGATGAGACACAGGTGACCCTCAGCTACTGAGTGCATGGAACATTATTTGCTCATGGATGTCAGTAGAGCAAACCTCAGCCTACACTGATGTTCAGCAGATATTTTTTGGTGCATTCATACAATGTTTAATTTGCACTGATAAACCTCCTGCCAACCTTCTGTATTCAGATCAGAGAAAACATTTAGTTTAATGTTCTGCTTTTATTTTGGCGGAGTAAGTGGTGGTCCTGTTTGACTGTTACCCCCAGAGTGTGGAACATGTCATAGTCTGTTTGTGGAGATGTGTTTTTACTAAAGATATTTAACTGTAAATAGATGAAGTGGGCCTGTGGTGTTTCTTTGCACAGAAGAAAAACAGGTCACAGCATGGAGCATGAGCTGACAGAGCTGCATGGTTCCATCTGCAGTGACACATTAGAGTGCATATAAAGGGAGACTCTTCAAAGCATCATTAATGTAATAGTAGTTTATATATTTCTAATGTAGGGAACGCCAACCAATGGCTTTCATATAGGAGACCTTTTAGTAAACATCATTTCATTAAGTGATGTTTCCTCTGCAGTCATCTGACGGCGCTGAAGGAAAAACAAGCTCCCGATGCCCGCGGAGTGTCCCTTTAAGAACCGCCGCGCTGCCTCTCCATTATTAAAACCCATTCATAAATGCATTGATGTTAGCATGTCGCAGTATATTGCCTGTCTTTCATCTGCTGTATCACATGGAGGTTTTGCATAATGCACGGCGGCCTGTCAGAGCGTGATTGAAGCGTAATACAGAAGTGAGCGTTTGATGTGCGTCCGTACGGTCGATACGGACGCACATCACGAACACGTGAACAGTAGATGTAAGAGCAGCGCTGCAGCTCCTGTCGGTCTGCCAGCATGTGAATTAAGAACACTCTTACATCACTCTATGCATATTATTCTAATCATTACTTCCACAGAACACTGGCAGGATCACTCTCACCATCAGTCATTGGTTTTCACGGCGCAGGAATCCTCATGAAACGAACGTTCAGATCAAACTCCTGAGAGTTCTTTCATTCCCCCTGAGAGTTCCTTCATTACGTGGACGTGACGTTTGTCTCCCTCTGGCTGTTTCTTCAACGTGCATCATCACACTGCAGAGGTTGTTTTCCTTCTCCAACACCAAGCATCCGGTTATTCCTAAAAACAAGATGGGAACAGATGTAACACGCCGAAGAACACTTCCACCTCAAAGGGAAACGGTAATGCAGCGAGCTGATCAAAAACACACGTTGAAATGCCGACACCTCATCAGATGTAAAGATGCGTGTTCTCTGTCAGCCGCTTTGATTCTGAAGCAAAAACACTCCTCACTGTTTCTGTTACATCGCCTGGAACAAGACCAGTAATGATCATCTCTCCTGTTTAAGCACAGTGAGTGTTTAAAGGTAAGGAACTTTATCGCTCCTGAGGGGAAGGTGAGCTCAGTGAGAGTGCTGACTGCTGCTGGGACAACATGGAGCAGGACAAGTTCAGAAATGGGAATGCAAAAGGCTTGGCCTGGGTGGTTATGTCAGAAATAAGATCATAGAAACATAGTTCATGATAAATAAATTAATTTACTTGCTCCCCCTTGGTAACATCATCTGTTGACATGACCTCCTCCACCACCAGGCCCCTTCCTCCCTCTCTGACCTCCTCCACCACCAGGCCCCTTCCTACCTCTCTACTCCTCCACCTCACTGACCTCCTCCACCACCAGGCCCCTTCCTACCTCACTGACCTCCTCCTCCACCAGGCCCCTTCCTACCTCACTGACCTCCTCCACCACAGGGCCCCTTCCTACCTCACTGACCTCCTCCACAACCAGGCCCCTTCCTACCTTGCTGACCTCCTCCACCACCAGGCCCCTTCCTACCTCACTGACCTCCTCCACCACCAGGCCCCTTCCTACCTCACTGACCTCCTCCACCACCAGGACCCTTCCTACCTCACTGACCTCCACCACCACCAGGACCCTTCCTACCTCACTCACCTGCTCCACCTCCCTGACCTCCTCCACCACCAGGCCCCTTCCTACCTCACTGACCTCCTCCACCACAGGGCCCCTTCCTACCTTGCTGACCTCCTCCACCATCACACTCCTCCTTACCTCACTGACCTCCTCCACCACCAGGACCCTTCCTACCTCACTGACCTCCTCCACCACAGGGCCCCTTCCTACCTCACTGACCTCCACCACCACCAGGACCCTTCCTACCTCACTGACCTCCTCGACCACCAGGTCCCTTCCTACCTCACTGACCTCCTCCACCACCAGGTCCCTTCCTACCTCACTGACCTCCTCCACCAACCACCAGGCCCCTTCCTACCTCACTGACCTCCTCCACCACCAGGTCCCTTCCTACCTCACTGACCTCCTCCACCACCAGGCCCCTTCCTACCTTGCTGACCTCCTCCACCACCAGGCCCCTTCCTACCTCACTGACCTCCTCCACCACAGGGCCCCTTCCTACCTTGCTGACCTCCTCCACCATCACACTCCTTACCTCACTGACCTCCACCACCACAAGGACCCTTCCTACCTCACTGACCTCCTCCACCACCAGGACCCTTCCTACCTCACTGACCTCCTCCACCACCAGGACCCTTCCTACCTCACTGACCTCCTCCACCACCAGGACCCTTCCTACCTCACTGACCTCCTCCACCGCAGGGCCCCTTCCTACCTCACTGACCTCCTCCACCACCAGGCCCCTTCCTACCTCACTGACCTCCTCCACCACCAGGACCCTTCCTACCTCACTGACCTCCTTCACCACAAGGACCCTTCCTACCTCACTGACCTCCTCCACCACCAGGACCCTTCCTACCTCACTGACCTCCTCCACCACCAGGACCCTTCCTACCTCACTGACCTCCTCCACCACCAGGACCCTTCCTACCTCACTGACCTCCTCCACCGCAGGGCCCCTTCCTACCTCACTGACCTCCTCCACCACCAGGCCCCTTCCTACCTCACTGACCTCCTCCACCACCAGGACCCTTCCTACCTCACTGACCTCCTTCACCACCAGGACCCTTCCTACCTCACTGACCTCCTCCACCACCAGGCCCCTTCCTACCTCACTGACCTCCTCCACCATCACGCTCCTCCCTGTAACCTGCGTTCCTCATATGCCAACCTCCTGTCTCCACCTCACAGAACCTGGGGGAACAGAGCCTTCTCTGTAGCCACCCCCACCCTCTGGAACTCTCTCCCCTCCCATATCCAAAACAGCTCTGACCCTTCAGCTTTCAAATCTCTTTTAAAAACTCACCTTTTGAAGTTGGCTTTTAATTTGTGATTGTACTGTGTTTTTGTTTGATCTGTGTTCCTTGCTTGTATTGATTTTAACAATTGTAAAGTGTCTTTGAGTTTCTGAAAAGTGCTTTATGAATAAAATGTATTATTATAAAATGTAAAACATAAGCAACAGTTTATTTGTGTTAAAAACAGACGAGAAAAGACTTCATGCTTGTTGGAGTGGGTGTCCTAAAGGTTGGAAGACTGTGTTTATTTTGATATATGCTTGCTCTGTATGTCCATTCAACTGTGGATATTTATAGCATATTAGATAAGTGAAGTGGTCTTCAGAGTTCTTTGCACATCTCACACAGAAAGGTACAACAGCTGCTTTTACCAGGGTGTTCAGACTCAGCACAGAATGGTTTAAGTTTTTATGTTAAATTGAAAATTGATTCAATACTAGAGTACAGTAACAACAACCACTCAAAACAACGTGTGCTTCCTTTCACTTCATCATGTGGTGCAGACAAACATCCCTCAAATGCAACGTGATCAATCACAGCTTCTGAGATTAACAAGCACATTGAAGTCCACAGCTTTGCCTCTGGTGCTGAAGCTATGGATGAACTCCCTGCTCTGTAAAAAGCTTTGATTCAACTTCCTGTTTTTAAATTGACAATGTCTCTGGTTAGTCTGACGTTCCAGTAACCGCTCACTGCAGAGTTTACTGACTCCCTCGCTGAATGAGCCGAGGTGGGTCTGCTCTGCAGCCGGCATGACCATGAGACAAACCATGTGAATGTTAATGCACTCCGCGTCGCCCCACAGCGTTCGCCCTCATGTTTGTGTGCTCCCTGATTGAACCATGTGTCTGTGTGGGATGAGTCATTCACTCGGTCAGTTAGCCAGGCCCCTCTTGGCTCCTCCCGAAGGCCATTTGGTTACTGGATGCCCGGCCGTTTAACTGGCCGATGCCTCAATGAAGCCACGGCACAGACGGTGCCTGCTGAGTGCCTCCCCTCTGCTCATCAGCGGCAGCAGGCCCAATGTCAGCCATCGCATCTGTAGTCACTCACAGCACGCCGGCCTCCAGCAGCATGTCGGCATTATGCAGGGCTCTGATTATCGGTTATTGCCTTTTTAGAAGGGGTTTCAGGACTTAGCCAGAGGCGGTGCATGCTGCTGTGAATAACTGTGCTGAAAGGGTGAACACCAGAATCACTCTCAACGTAGTTATTCCTCATTTGCAGAATTAAAATGAATCTTTTAAGAAGAAAGAAAGAGAGAAGAAGAAGAAGAAACATACTTTATTGATGCCAGGATGGAAAATCAATTTTTCCACTAGTGTTATTTTTTTTTTGGTTCATGCTACACACACAGTTTAGTGTATATACATACAATTTCATGCACACACATGCAGTGGACATGCACTTAGGCAGAGATGTCAGAGTGAGGATGCTGCCATCAACCAGCGCATCCCAAGCATTTTGGGGTTTGGTGCCTTGCTCAAGGGCACCTCAGCAGTGCCAAGGTAAGTGAACCAGCACCTCTCCAGCCACCAGTCCACTTGCCAGACTCCGTCCATGCTGGGACTAGAACAGGCGACCCTACGGTTCCCAAGCCAAGCCCCTATGGACTGAGCTACTGCCACCCCCAATAGCCATTCCCTAACCAGGAACATTTTACATTTTACTCTCTTATCTTTTGCAAATGAGAATTATGATGATCGATCAATCAATTACTCACTCACTCACTCACTCACTCACTCACTCACTCACTCACTCTTTATTTACATAGCACCTTTCATACAAATCAAATGCAATTAAAAGAGCTTCAAAGTGATTAAAAACAAGAAAGAAGCAGAAATGAAATAATGGCAAGACATATTAAAAAACAAACATGGATTTTAAAATAGAGACTAACAAAGGGCCAAGAGGTCAGGAAAATTTAACATTAACCCCCCCCCCCCCCCCCACCAAACCAAGACAATAAGAAAAAGAAACATTACTCCCAATCTCAAGCAGGACGCTAACCCAACCTTCTCCATACCGTCATTCATTGAACAGCTGACATTTGTTTACTTTTATCAGCTGGTCAGCGGCAAACCGAGCCTTCAAAATAAAAGTCCCAACCCGGTTCCAACAATAAACACAAAAATAGAAACTTCAACCATTAATGTGAGCACTTTTGTTGTATAGACTTTTACCTTTTTAAAAGGATCATTTAGACTACATAAAACTGAATAAAGACATTTTTAGTTCACGTTTAAAAGTCTGAATATCTCAGATCCTCTCAGATCCTCCGTCGGGTTGTTCGTCGTCTCAGAGCGTCGTGTCTGAAAACAGCGTCACTGAAAGTTTCTGTTCTCCACAGAGAGCGTCCAAACGTTGGACTTAAACACAGATGGTGTGTTCGTAAGTCCCCCTCCTGAGACGCCATCTTAGTTGTACTTCATGTCCTGCACTATGACCTTCACCTCTGACCTCACGTGACAAAATGCACAGCAGCACCACCCGGTGGACGAACAGAGGGATTAGTTTGTAGTGACACTTTTAAAGTGTCAGAGATACAAAACAAAGACGTATCCTAATACAGGCTGAGTGACCACCAGCTGGCTATAGAGACAGGGAGATACAGACAGACATGGCTGCCCAGAGAGGAGCGTCTATGTGTCTCTACAGGGGACATAAAGACAGAGATGCACTTCCTCCTCCACTGCAGCAAGTTCTCTTTACAAGAGATTCCCACTACAGGGACATTACTACAATAGTACCAAACTTCCCAACATTAACCCCAGAAGAGAAACTGTCAGTTCTCCTGGGGGAAGGGTCAGCAGCTCCTCTGTCTGCCTGTCACAGCCTGAGGGACGCACCATCCCATAATATCTGCTTTTAGGTGAAGGTTTTATGAGCGCGCCACATCAAGTGAGCTCAATGAGACATGCTGTATGGGTGACACCATCGTTCATTAATGCATATAAAACATGTAATATATGGTTGATATGTATGTGATGAATATAACATGTAATGAATATGGTGTGTGATTAATGTATATATGGTGAGTGTAGTGTGTTGTGAATATATATATAATGTACTGTATGAATTTATGTGCTTTGGCAATAATATCTCTTTGTTCATGCCAATAAAGCAAATTTGAATTGAATTGAAAATTGATTGGTTTGCATTCACAAGTTCCATAGACTACATGAAATATAGGCGAATATAATATCCATGTTTGGTGAGACCTGTGCATTCAGTCAAAGCTTATACTGTCCTCCCGTACAGTATCAGACTCCTATCTCTACCTGACATTAGATGGAGGCTGCTGATTGAAACCTTTAAATGGATTGGTGTGTTGGAAACCGGCGAAGCGTCGGGGTTGATCTGATAACGCTCGGGGACTTCAGAGCGCCGTAGATTAAAGGGGAAGTAATCAGGTCTGTAAAGGACAAAGACAAGGACCGCATGACATAACAGGCTGAGTGTTCCACAGGGACACGGTTTACTGTTCTCAAAAGAGACCAGGATCTTCTTTGAAGATTTCAAATAACAAACACTATCATGGAGAGAGGGATAGAGGGAGAGGAAGAGAGAGAGAGAGAGATGATAGTGGGGAGACGGATAGTAGTAGTTATAGCAGCTGGAGTCTGGCACGTCCACAGCAGCAGAGATCCAGAGGAACCTACGAGACAAGGGAGCTCAGGGACTCCAGAAAGGTCTAAGAAAAGAGAGAAGAGAGGGAGACCAGAAGAAAGAAAAAGAGGAGAAGAAATGGGGAAGGAATGACAGAAGGAAAGGACGGGATGAGAAAAGGAGACATAAAGGATGAAGAAACATGAAAAGAAAGAAAGAATGAAGAAAGGAATGAAAGTAAAAAGGAAGGAATGAAATAAAGAAAGAAGGAAGGAATAAAAGAGAGAAAGAAAGAAGGAAGGAATGACAAAGAAAGAAGGAATGAAAGGAAGGGTTAGGGTTAGGAAAGGAGACATAAAGGATGAAGAAACATGGAAAGAACAAAGAAAGAAAGGAAGAAAGGAAAAAAGGAATGAAAGTAAAATGGACTAAAAGAGAGAAAGAAAGAAGGAAAGAAAGTAAGAAAGAAGGAAAGAAAGGAAGAAAGAAAGAATGAAAGTAAAAAGGAATGAAAGTAAAATGGACTAAAAGAGAGAAAGAAAGAAAGAAAGAAAGAAAGAAAGAAAGAAAGAAAGAAAGAAAGAAAGAAAGAAAGAAAGGATGAATAACAGACCCCAAAAAAGGAATCTACAGCAGAGATCCAGAGGAACCTACGAGACAAGGGAGCTCAGGGACTCCAGAAAGGTCTATGGTTAGTACTTTAATGGGACAGGAAGAGTTAAAGTGAGAGACTAGGCAGAGAGAGGAGAGAGAGGGAAAGACAGGATCCCAGTGTGTCAGTCTAAGCCTATAGCAGCATAACTAAGACCTGGTCCAAGCCTGATCCAGCTCTAACTATAAGCTTTATCAAAAAGGAAAGTTTGAAGCCTACTCTTAAAAGTAGAGAGGGTGTCTGCCTCCCGGACCCTGACTGGTAGATGATTCCAAAGGAGAGGGGCCTGATAACTGAAGGCTCTACCTCCCATACTACTTTTAGAGACTTTAGGTAGGATGAGCAGGCCTGCATGTTGGGAGCGTAGAGTTCTAGAGGGGGAATATGAGCTCTTTAAAATATGAAGGTGTCTGAGCATTAAGAGACTTCCTGTATTCTCACTGAGGACTTGAATCCAGAGTACCAGTGCTGCTGCTCTTATCAGCTTCATGTTCAGTGACAGAATTACATCTACTTGTGAAACATGCTCTGACAGACGCGTATGGAAATGAGGAGTTGGAAACCTTATTATTCAGCCCTCAACATGACACATGTGAGGAAGCAGTGGTTCCTCTTAAATCACGTTCAGCTTCACTGCCTTCCTGGAATTTAAAACCATGTTTGTGTAATACTGTGTTTGTTCTTCAGGACGTCCTGGGAGTCTGAAATAAGAAAGAGAAAAGCTTTCAACAAGGCGTCTCGCTCCGAGTAAATCCCTCAGGTGGATTGTCAGAAAATTGAATCTGATCCAGCGTTTAAGGGTTAGAGCTGAGGAAATATTTGTAAAGCATTACGCTTTTCTTCCTGCATTTAAAATGCAAAGGGGCCAAAGTTGCGGTTCTCTGAGGGCTGAGGTGGAGGACTACTTAAGGGATCTTTGGGTTTTAAATTGGATCTGTCACATTCATCCCTGCATGTTGATGTGAGGGGGAACAGAGCAGGCGTATTCATCACACAGCATACAGCTTCCATTTAACAGGAGTGTTGATTGTATCACAGTTTCATTAGACTGCCCCCTGACTCTGGTGCAGGATTTCCTGTTGTAATAATATCAGGTTAAGATAAATATAAAGTATAACAGCAGCTTACATCAAGTGAAGTTTGTTTTGGTGTTCCTAAGCAAACCACTTTGTTATTTTATTTCTAGTCTCTTCATCAACATGTGTATCTTCAGGGTTGGGATCATGGACTGTTCATGAAGATGAAAGATGGGTCTTCACTTCATCCAGAAATATAGAGTCCAAAAATACCCCAAAGACAGACTCTGACATCTTTAGCACTTTAACCCAGAGTCTGTGTCATAGAGATCAGTGCTAGGAGCCTCTTCTGCTCATCATGACACAGATTGAACTCTTCTTGGGTAATCGATTCTCTGTCAGTTTGAAGCAAGCACTCATCGTCACGAGGCGTTCAATGACTCCTGTGTTGGAGTTATTATGTTTCCTCTCCTATGCTATATCTTCTGTTTGGGGGCTGCCTTGTCTTTTTATGCATATGTAACCCTTTTTACCTGCATGTCCAGCCGTAGTTGCCTCTCTACTCTCCCCTGGGACTCTGCGTTGTGTTACTTTTGGGGATGTGGGGATGCGGTGCAGAGAGAAACACTGGACTCCGGGTTCGGGATGTGGTTTAGACCAGGAAGTTTAATCTCAAAAGCACAAAAGCAACGTCTCCAAAACCAAACAGTCTCTGAACTACGGTGTCACGGGAGGGACAAAACAGAAAACAAAACAGCAGGAATTGCTCAATCTGGCTGTGATAAACAGCTGAACAGGGACACCTGGTGGCCTTTTTAGGCTACTACCTTACACATGCATAAAAAGACAAGGCAGGGAGAGCAGCAGCAAAGCAGTGTTAATTCCGTTAACGAAATGATGGCGATAAATGTTCGTCAATGAGTCAGTTCTTCATGATGAAAACGAGACTATGAGGAGTTAAAGTTCATCACTGATTATAAAAACTCTGATCAACATATGTTTTGATTTTGTTGAGGAGATGAAAACTTTAGTGGCCGACCGTCAGACATGTTGAATCCATGTTTCCCTCTGTGCTGTGTGTCTTTAAAGATGGCGTGATGACTTCCTGTGTAAGGCTGAGTTCTTATCTGAGGGGCTCAGTGTTAGCTTGGTCTCTACCTGCAGCAGGTGTGCTTTATGAACCAGGAGACACAAAGGATGAAGAAACATGGAAAGAACAAAGAGAGAAAGAAAGGTAGAAAAGGAAAGAGAGACAGAAAGAAAAGAAGGAAAAAGAGAAAGAAAAAGAAAGAAAGAAAGAAAGAAAGAAAGAAAGAAAGAGAGAAAGAAGAAAGAAAGAAGGAAAGAAAGAAAGACAGACAGACAGACAGACAGACAGACAGACAGACAGACAGAAAGAATAAAGACATGTTGACTCCATGTTTCCCCCTGTGCTGTGTGTCTTTAAAGATGGCGTGATGACTTCCTGTGACAGGCTGAGTTCTTATCTGAGGGGCTCAGTGTTAGCTTGGTCTCTACCTGCAGCAGGTGTGCTTTATGAACCAGCTCTCCTCACCTCCATGCATCTGTCTCATCTTCATTGAGGATTTTTACCCCCCGGTGTGCGTTAGTGACAAAGACACAACCGGGGGGACGTCTGTTTAATGTTTGATGTTGTTGCCGCGGTTACCGTCTACAGCTTGATTTAATCCAGTTTGGTGAAACATCAGACACATTTAGTAAGTTTGGATCAACTCCTCGTCATCAAAGATGCAGATGCATTTCAGAGTGCCGTGAACTGTCTGTCCAGTGCCTCTGTCACTGCAGGTGCATTCAAGGACCGTCGTAAATGTGCAATACAGTCCTTTCATGGCATTTTACTGTGAATCAAGAGAATCTAAATACAGTCACAGTGGTCACAGAGAGAATGTTTTCTTTTAACATGTTAGCAGGGCCAGGCTGAATTATTTCACTTCAGATATTACACTAAAGTGTTAAAGGAGTGTTGATGATTTGAACTCCTGGTATAACCCTGATACTGATATCTGATCCACTACATGAATTATTTAAAGACTAAAATTAGACTAAAACTATAAAGGGCTGAAAAGACTAACATGTGACTAAAACTAACAGGTATTTAATCTAAAGACTAAGACTACATCTAAAATAGACGCCAAAATGAACACTGCAGCAAAGAGTCCCTACACTATCTTACTCTTACAGGTATGAAGTAGTTTATTATAGGTCTAAATGAACGTCATACAGAGAGATGATAATAAGAACATTTAAAGTATCTGTGCGTTAGAAACCAGTTTTATCGTTGACTGCCTCCTTCATTCTTCTCTTCAAGGAGAGGAACTTTAGAGGGGGGACATATTTCAGTGATATTTTCATTCTAACCCACTTTCTAAAGTCTCTTCAGTCCGGCCTTAATGACAAGAAAATGACTTCAGAGCATACCAGGCCCACTGCTCTAATGTCCAAGTGGTTCTGAGTTTTTAAGGGAATAAAAGGTGACCTTAAGTGTCCTACACTCAGTCCTCATGTGTGTCTTGTTTTCCCCACTTTAGATATCCGGCCCGTTGATGACCTCTAATGACCTCTAACCACACACAGAGCAGGTTTACTCCATTGGGTCACATTTAACTCCGACAAGTCGTCCGGGCGACACCGACCTTTCATCCGAGCGCATTCAGAGAGGTCATCCAGACAAATTAAAGAGTCGTTGCTGGTGTGCCCTTCCCTCCTCAGACTGGGACTTCAAATTATTCTGGGCTTTAATTAGACGTCCCCCTGCAGAGCTATTTATGGGAGTATTGGGCATATTTCTTTGCCATATTAAGGTTGAAAAAGTCAATTATTTCCTCATTAAATGAACATTAAACGGTTAGATTTGACTCTTCTGTTCAAGATATTTCCTCCCTTTGGGGAAATGTGCAATACATTTCTGTGTTGCGTTCAGGGACATCACTGTGTGCTGTTAAAACTTCATTTTTTATGAACTAAACACACAAAGAGAGTTAAACTAGTCATGTAGAAATATAAACTCTTTAAATATTCACATGTAACTTCATGAACGCTTCTTAAACTGCAGATTTGTTCTGTTCTGAATGCCATGTCTTCTTACATTTGAAGCCCATGCTCAATGTTCCTAATTAGCATAGATACACGCCCCTTTAACGCCCAAATAAGGGCATGACACAGCAAGGCCACACACAGTGATCACACGCCACGCCACGCTGCAACCATAAAAGGACATACAGCAGATGAGGTAAAATAAAAAGTTTGATTTCTAATCTGAAGGAAAGTTTCCTGAGACAGACTTCTCTCAACTTTGTCCACTAATTCATACAGTTTTTACAGATCCCCGAGTAGAGGTATGAGTTAATGTAATAATAATCCCTAACATGAAGAGTGAAACCATAAAAAATAAGGAAAGAAAGGGACTGGTTCCCATTAATGGAAATGAGGGAGGTCAGCTCACCTGCACGCCGGTCTGATGGAGTATTCTGGACTGTGTGACGGTGAGAGGTGAGCCCAAGCTTCGTCGGTGAGTTCAAGTTACTTTTTGTTTCGTTGGGTCAAGTTTTAAAATTCGTACTGGTTCTCAATCAATCAATCAACCTTTATTTGTACAGCGCCAAATCACAACAAACGTTATCTCAAGACGCTTTTACAAACAGAGCAGGTCTAGACCACTCTATGTCAAATTATGAACAGAGACCCAACACCAAGACAGGATCAGACTCAGTCTGATCTCATCTTAATCCACCATGAGCATTACACATCACAGTATTTAGCTAGTTACAGCGGAGAGGACAAACTTCCTTTAACAGGCAGAAACCTCCAGCAGGACCAGACTCATGTTAGACACACATCTGCTGAGACCGTGTTGGAGAGAGGGATAGAGGGAGATGAAGAGAGAGAGGTGATAGGCTCAAGGGTCTCTCTGTGGTTGTCGTCATTTAAAATTGACCAAGCACCTTCTTGGGGCCCACCTCCAGGCAGAGGGTGCGTCTACCGGGCAAATTCCACCAGATCCGTGTCCAGTCTGTCTCTGGTCTGTCACAGCACCGGATCTGATGGGTTTCTAATCTGGTCAATGTGTTAACTTCCACTGGATCCACTCTGTTGCGTTCCAGCTGTGTCTCTGATGGAGCGGGACAGGAAGTCAACAAACCAAAGTCATGATGAGCGGAGCCAGGCCTGGAGTCAACAGGTCAGAGGTTTTCAGAGGACCAGAAAGACAACATGGATGAGGTGAGGAGGAGGAGGAGGAGAAGACCTCGGTCACATGACTCCAGCTGTCCGGAGGTCCTGCTCTGATCTAGTGGAAGTCTGACGTTACTCTGGCTGATGCTCATTAAAGAGTTATCACCATGCAATACCAGGAACTACTCTGCAGGATGTACAGTATAAAGGTTATTTTGGGGAGCACACTCATTTAATATTCAATTCAGGAATGTTAGGACAGAAAGGAAGTGACTGTTTGCATGCATGCATCTTTTATGGTTTTTAACAACATATGAAAAACCTCTAAGAATCAGGTTTGTCCTGTAACCTGTTCCCAGGCCTGGAGTCAACAGGTCAGAGGTTTTCAGAGGACCAGAAAGACAACATGGATGAGGAGAGGAGGAGGAGGAGGAGAAGACCTCGGTCACATGACTCCAGCTGTCCGGCGGTCCTGCTACGGAGCCAGACCGCAGCGGATCAGAGACAGACCAGACATGGATCTGGTGGAAGTCCCTTGTAAAAGTGTTGGACAAACCAGTGACACGACTGAACCCAACCAAGGAAAGAAGAGAAGGCTTAAGGTTCCCATCCCTCCTGACAGATCGGACAGATTCTATTCTTAAAGATAAGAAAACTTTGATAAAAGTCAGAATCAAAAACAAATCCATTCTGAAGATCAGTTGATGAATGAGGCGCACTCATAATTAAAATCCTGTTTTCTAAGAATGCCTGTTTTGAACACAGGAAACACAAAAACAAGACTTCCATTCATCCTCAGGGGACGAATTAGCCCATACATAAAAGTCAGTCAAGAAGCTAATTATAACACATGATCCTCTCTGGTGGACCAAGTGTTGAAGGACGATTCCAGAGACACTGGAGCCCTACAGAACAAAAAGTAGAGACAGTCTAATTAAAGCATGTGTGATAGGAAATTCATCAATCTCTAAGAAGAAGCATCCATCTTTGATTAATTAGCCAGCGCCTACCTTTCTCAGTAATTGGATTGTTTGTAAGTCAACAGGGAGATGTTTGCTACCTCACCAAGAGAGAGAGAGTTAAAACGCTGCAGTGCACCGGGACGTGTTCTAACATACAATCATAGATCATACCATCATGAGAGGATATCTTTAAGAACCATACATTAAAATGTAGAGAGCAGCGTAGTGAGGATGATGGAGGATGTTGGCAGATCCGTTTGTGTTGCATTTATTTATGAACACCAATTAAAACCCAGCATCGGGATAATGAGCTGAGCTGGATCGCAGCCAAGGACGCGTTACTGTGTTCCCACACCGTCCAGGAACATGTTTAACTTTCAGCACACACACATCATGTATGTGAAACAGGCACAGGTTTCTCAAACATGTTATTTCTAGTCATAAAACCCTTCTTTTTATAAACTAATCCAACAAATTATAATAAAATACACTAATTCTGTGTTCATGGTGGCAGAGGTACTGTCACTGTTTTTACTCTGATCCATAAACAGCTTCTTTAAAATGATTCAAATAAATCAAAACACATTTTGAAGCTTATCAAAAAAAAAAATGCCCAATATCTGGGACTGAGGGATTAGCAATGAGAATCCCTTTGTTGTAATAATTGTTTGATTTTAACACAATAAGAGGATTAATTTCTGAGTCCCTGCAGTTCTATTCCTACCTTCAGCTTCATCCCATAATTTGAGCACCAACACTGTACACTCTACAATCACTTATAACTCACACCTGACCACACACTGTAGCTTTAAACTGATCTTTGATAATGTAGGGATAATGCATGTCACACATCTGTGATTCTCTTGATTTCTCTTTCTTTCATTAGTTTTTATTTGTTCTATCTTTTTTGTATGTGTGTGTACTTTTCAAAAGAAGAAGCTGTGATTCTCTTGATTTAGCAGCTTGTAACAGTAGTCTTCTCTCAGCCCACCGTGAATGCGTCTCTCCTCCTGGTGTTCCGGTTTTAAAAGTGACCCTGTAAACTGGAGACCTTCAGCTGAACGTGTCAGTGTTTGTGGAGTTTACACAGCTGTTGAAACACAGAGGGAGTTCCTGGGAATGCAAACTAGTTTAGTTTTTATTAAGATTTCAAAATATCCTCATCAGATATTTAATGATGGTCTAAAGACGTTTATGAGGGATGCATCCGGCTGAGAGTCTCCAGTTAACAGGGTCGCCGTTTAAACCAAAACACCGGCCGATCTCTGCGATCACGGCTTTTTGAGTTCCAAAGGATTTTAAAGCCGTGTTGAAACGTCTTTGCTACTCGCGCTTATCTCCTCTCACGTGTTGATTCAGTGAATCCATCTGTGATGAAATATAGCACCATCTAAAACAGACCAGCTGAGTCTCTTCATGCTAACAGGCTAACTGTTGTGTTGATTCATTCGTTGCTTTTCCATGTTTTTAACTGCAAGCGCAAAATTTTCATGTGTTTCTGCTTTTGGAGCACAATTTCAAATTTGGAAAAAAAAAAATTTTCAACAGGCTCCGGGTCAACTTTTTTGTCTTTTTTTTTTGTCTTTTTTTTTGTCAATTTTATTTGTCAAACTTTTTTTTTTCAAATTTTTTTTTTTCCAAACTTTTTTTTTTAAAACTTTTTTCAAAAAAAATGTTTTCAAAAAAAATTTTTTCCCAAATTTTTTTTTTCAAAAAGAATATTCTAAAGTTTTTTTTTTACATTTTTATTTTTTTCAAAATTTTCAAAAAACCATTCACAGTCATTGTTCTTTCCATCTGTGATGAATGGCATTCATCTTTGTTTTACTGCCCTCTACTGGTCTGGTGGTGTAGTGTCAAAGGATTTTAAAGCCGTGTTGAAACGTCTTTGCTACTCGCGCTTATCTCCTCTCACGTGTTGATTCAGTGAATCCATCTGTGATGAAATATAGCACCATCTAAAACAGACCAGCTGAGTCTCTTCATGCTAACAGGCTAACTGTTGTGTTGCTCAGAATGATACCTGCCTGTCCGTCTGCTTCTATGGTGTCATCTGTGATGAATGGCATTCCTCTTTGTGTTACTGCCCTCTACTGGTCTGGTGGTGTAGTGCAGGTATTTTTTTTTACACAATCTACCCGGGACTTCAGCCCACAGTCGAAACGCAGACAAAAATGGGGGCACAGGAACCTTTTAGTTCAGGGGGAAGTAGTTCTGGGGGCTAAAAGACCGTCTTGGTCTTCGTCTTGGTCTTCGTCTTGGTCTTCGTCTTGGTCTTCGTCTTCGTCTTGGTCTTCATCTTGGTCTTCCTCTTCCTCTTCCTCTTCCTCTTCCTCTTCCTCTTCCTCAACAGCCACTCTCATGATGAAACATGATGGCGGTCCTTTTTAGTCAGTTTAATTTCAACTGAGGCTTGAAATTCTAAGAGATGTTCTCCTTTATCCTCCAGGATCCTTTTTAAAAAGCAATCATAAACCCCTAAATATCAAAACGTCTCTCTTGAATGCTCTGTTAAAAAACAGCAGATATAACTTCACCTGTTTCTCAAACCTCCATCAGTGTGTGATATATTTCGGATATAAGTGTGAGAGTAATTTCCCCAGGATGGTGTGAAATTAAGCATGCCGAGCTTCCCTGTTAACTCGCTCTCATGTGAGCACTGCTGGAGGAATCTGAACATCCTGCTACGCCTCCTCCCCGCCGTGTGGACCCCAACTCCCTCAAGTAATTTGCAGATCTGAATACTGACGGTGCGTCGGGCGGCACGGTGGTGGAATGGGTTGAAATTTCAGCTTGTACCTTTAGACTCACTCTTCCTCAGGTTGGTTACTCTCCTGATGTGTCCTTCAGTGAGACTCTGAATGTTTTCCTGTAGTTGCCCTTTATCCTGACCTCTGTGTCTGAGGGAATAACGCTCCGGTCTCCGGCTGATCCCAGTTGATTTTTATTCTTCCTGTCCAATTACGGTCAAAATTACACCTGACAACCCGAGGAAATACAATTACTGCTAACAGCGTTCTCATGAGCGTGTCTGAATGATTGTTAATGTCATGTCGGGTCCTTTGCCAACATCAGAAAAGGAATCAGCTGCTTTCATTTTACAACCAACACCAGGGACTGACAGTATGTAACAATCACCAGAGCTTAGAGGTCTATGTGGACACTGAGCTGCAATCTTCAGTGATTAAAAATTAAGAGATAATGTAAAAAAAACTGCAGTTCCATGAGTGTCCACTAGGGGCTGGCTGCAAGAGCTAAGGAATCACCATCAGGTCCAAAGTAAGCAAGATTCAAAGAGCAGTTTGGGGGTCAAATAGAAGGTTGAGGCTTCAAAATGTCTCTCCAGAAACCAGCGGGCGTCCTCACAGAGTCTACGCCTGTGCTGGACTCTGGCCCGTTTATTCAGACCAATAGAAAGGCTCCTCTGTGCAACTTTGAGGAGTCAATTCACTGTACTGCCTCTGGAAACTACAATCAATAAACCACGTATGTCACACAGCAGTGGGCCGACTGTCAGGCTAGATTTCTGCTTCCAACATCCAAAATCTGTGTTTTAGATTAGCCTCATACCGACATGCTGGATGCTTATCCATGATCTGGTCGCTGGGGGAAGCAGTCTAAGCACATCAACACAGACAGCAACATTCTACATTCTCAATCTCATCCTAGGAGATCCCAAGGTGTTCCCAGACCAGATGGGATATATAATCTCTCCACTGAGCTCTGGGTCTACCCTGAGGCCTCCATACAGGCAAAGTCCAAGCTCCTGATGCTTTCACAAAACCTGAGCCCAGCCGTCCAACTTAGGAAGCCTTCTTTTGGTCAGGACCCATCGTGAGACTGACAGGAGGACTGTTGAGGTGAAGAGGGAGTTGAGTAGTGAGGCAAAGCTTTCTGTTTTACCAGCTGATCTACATTCCAATCCGGACCTAGGGTCATAAAAAGGACTTACCCTCTCTGTTGAGAGCAACAGAGCTTGTTGGGCGTTTTGGCGCTTTAAAGGTGACATATCATGCAAACTGGACTTCTCTCCCTGAAATCTGTGTCCCTGTCTACAAACCCCCTGAAAAGTAAAAGACTCCATTCTGCCCCTGTTCTGATTTCTCCACCTTTCTGTAAATGTGTGCTGAAACCAGCCGTTTCAGTTTTCAGTGTTTTTCATACGTCACAACGCCATCCGGTCTGTAACAGGAAGTCAGAGCTCGGAGCTTGTTCAGCCCATAGACTGTATAAAATACAACTCAACCCCTCCTCCGTTTTTCATTCCCTGCACACATGTGTGCTAACAAGGAGCTTAGGAGGGAGGCATGCTAGTTGGAGGCTGTCTTAATAGAAGAAGAAGAAGAAGAAGAAGAAGAAGAAGAAGAAGAAGAAGAAGAAGAAGAAGAAGAAGAAGAAGAAGAAGAAGAAGAAGAAGAAGAAGAAGAAGAAGAAGAAGAAGAAGAAGAAGAAGAAGAAGAAGAAGAAGAAGAAGAAGAAGAAGAAGATACAATGCACACACACATGCAGTGGACATGCACTTAGGGAGAGTCAGAGTGAGGATGTTGCCATCAACCAGCGCACCCCAAGCAGTTGGGGGTTCAGTGCCTTGCTCAAGGGCACCTCGGCAGTGCCCAGGCAAGTGAACCAGCACCTCTCCAGCCACCAGTCCACTTGCCAGACTTCGTCCATACTGGGACTAGAACAGGCGACCCTTTGGTTCCCAAGTCAAGTCCCTATGGACTGAGCTACTGCCTCCCAATAAACACAGAGGTCGCTTTGACTCCCCACGTCTGCAGATTTGAAGATCTAGTGGATGATTTTTACTTTTCATGGAAAAGTGCTAGCGCTAGTTAGCATAGCCACGTAGCTACATGTTGGTAGCTGTGTACCAAGACACACGTCGACATGCTGACAAATAAAACAACAAGAAACACTAAATCTGTGACCAATGGTTCAGAAAGGTCCTGCTGCAGGCGCCTCTCCGTCAGGATCAGATTCTGGATCAGATTCAGAGGGTTGAAGTAACGCGGGTCTGTGAGCAGCCGTGTATATTCAGCCAACATGTAAACATTAGATCAACGTGCCGGACAGCCGAGGCCACACCCACTTCCTGAGGGGGCGTGGTCAGAGAGCTCATTCTCATTTAAAGGCACAGACACAGAAAACAGCCTGGGGTTTACAGGCAGACCAGAATCTGATTCCAAAGTGTTTTTATGAGCAATAAACTTTAAAGACATGTTTTGGGGACCTCTTAGACCAATATATGTTGATGAAAAAAGCGTGATATGTCACCTTTCATATCATCAGCGCAATCTCCTCATGAATCAGACCTCAAGAGAGATCAGACAGCCGGCAAATGATGCATGATACTTAGAGCTACTAGTGGTGGCAATTCATTCATAGTGAATTCCTCTGTTACCTCCTTTTCGACCACCGTGAACCTGGTTGTATTTCCGGGCTGGTGCCATGACGTCAGATTTAAGTGACCCCTTCTCCCAGCAGCACTAGCGTGAACTTTCCCTCACAACAATAACGATGGTGGACAACGGCAGCTTGTCTCTTGTCTTGGAATCCATTAGTCTCTTTGATTTGTCCGCTGCAGGACGATGGAGGAAACACGTTTGGTTTGTGTCTTTGATCACGGCGAACCTGCCCCTGATGTAAGCGGTTCCCGGTTCTAGACCAGCAAAGAGTTGGAGCCGCTCTGGAACCGGTTCGCTTGCACCGTTCAAAACCGGTTCTCAATTCAGCACTGGCTCCGAACCGGCCATGAAACTGCCTTGGTCAAAAAGGGGTATATGAGTGTCCTGAAGAAGACTCTATGGTCCTGATCACGCCTTCTCCTCCTTGGGAACAGCTCTATGCTAACAGTTGCTAGCGAGCTAACATAATCAAGCTCAGTGTGTCTCTGCTGCATGCACATTCACTGAGCTAACACACACACACACACCATAAACACAACAGTAATCCACTTTAAGCACAGCTCTCCACAAACGAGTCCTTTCAGCTCTCCGTTCTTTTTTCCCTGCAGACACTAAAACACACGAGGATCCTGGAGGCTAAACTCTGCAGTACCCGAGACGATGCACACACTGTTTTTATTTCCAGGACTAAAGGAACTTCGGAGGTGTAATTTCCTTCACGCAGGAACAATTTGACTTGTAGATGCGATGTTGTGAGTGCCGTTAAAAAGGCAACAGCTGGCCCTGAAACCCAATTATCCAACAAACTGCTGTTACCTGGTTTCCAGTTCAAAAGGAAACTCTTGTCCCGCTGCCAGACGAGTGTGCAGGAGTTTGGCACGCGTCCCTCCCTCATCTGAATAATGCTGATGCACAATTAAAGCAGGTGAATGTTTAATTTCTGCAGGTACAGATGGCTTCCAGCTGAGCATTATTACAGGAGTCTGATGGAGTGTAGAGTAAATAATAACAATTTGAGACGCAGTATTTACTTTGTGTGTGTGTGTGTGTGTGTGTGTGTGTGTGTGTGTGTGTGTGTGTGTGTGTGTGTGTGTGTGTGTGTGTGTGTGTGTGTGTGTGTGTGTGTGTGTTTGTGTGGATACTTGCTCATTCTGGTTTGCACTGGTCCTTCTGTGTAAAGCCTTCCCCAGAATAGAGAGGTCCCCAGGCATCCAGGCAATCTGACAAGTATTCCTCTGTGTGTGTGTGTGTGTGTGTGTGTGTGTGTGTGTGTGTGTGTGTGTGTGTGTGTGTGTGTGTGTGTGCGTGTGTGTGTGTGTGTGTGCGCTCATTGGTATGCTGCAGCTTCCAGGTGAGCAACCTTCCTCAGAGGCCACAGCGCCTGAGTCCACACATCCATGCCAGTCCACTCCGCTCTTCGGCGTGCACGCCTGACAGACGCTCTCTCAGAGCCCCGTCCCCCTTTGTCATATTTGTGTATCTTTTCAGTTTTAACCAGTTCCATTAGAAAAATTAAAGCTCCTGTGAGGAACTTTAGGTTTGTGCTGATTTGGTGCCCACCCAGGGAAAAAGCAGTCTTTGCTAGTCAAGTCAAGTCAGTTTCAGGCACATCCAGGAGAAGCTGGTTTGTTGACGTCAGTGCTCAAGCTGGATTGTGAGCATGGAGAAGATCAGTCAAGTAAGATGGTGCCAATCCATTTAGGACCTTGTATGTTAAAAGTGCAACTTTAAAATCAATCCTGTGGCAGACTGGGATCCAGTGGAGAGCATGCAGCACAGGTGTGATGTGCTCCCTCTTTTACCTGCCAGTCAGGAGGCGAGCAGCAGCAGCAGCAGCAGCTGCAGGTGTTAGTCAAGCTGCAGGTGTCTTATCCTGAATGTTTAATTTGTTCCTCTTGAGATAAAAATCTCCTGCTCTTTTTAACACCCAAATCAATCGGACTCCTACCCTCCTCCAGCGTGTCCAGACATTAAAAATGACTCTCTAGAATTAGTCTGTCTTCTTGTTGATGATCTTGTTCGCCTTCTGAACTGATAAAGAGATCTCAGTGTTGAATTCAGTCTGTTTCCTGGCCAGCTAAAAACTCCTCACTGGAGCTTTAAATCAAATTCAAACAAACTGGCTCTTTTTTTCCCCAGACAGTTTTTATTCAGGAATGTTTAGGGGATTATTTTATTATTATTTGTATTTAATTTAATTGATCTATATCTTTAATTTATTTTATTTTATTTTTAGATTCATTTTTTGATTTTATTGAATCTTTGGTCTCATGGTGGCAGCCATTAAAGCAGAGCCAAGTCACTTTACACCTCAGCTACATGCTTCTGTTAAACTGAAGTTAAATCAGTGACTCTGCTCTTTATTTCAATCCTTGATTATTAAGACTTTAGCTCATTTGTTTTGTTCTTTTTTTACTAGATTAAAATATTTCCTTAAAGACACAGTTACTGGAATAATTAATTATCCATCCACAAACCCCAAACAGGTAAATTTGAATTCTTGTAAAGTTTGTTTTTAAATCAAAAGGGATGAAAGGATGAACAGAAGGTCGATTGAAGCCAGGAGGTGTCACAGCGAGAGACCCAGTAGGTGAGACTCAGAGCTGGGGCTCATCTTAATGACGAGTCATTTCCATACCTGTGGTTTCTTTAATGACATGCAGCTCTTTGGTTTAAAGAGAAGGCAGAGGATGGTCTCAGAGTGAACTCTATCAAGGACTGAATGAAGGAAATCATCAGGACCAGTGAATACTTCAGAAGAGTCAGGTCACAGAATACAGATATCTAAAAATATATATATTTATCTCTCTGTTTTCAAAGATATCCAGAGGTGTGTTTGCATATTTCTCTGAGCACACAACAACACAGGAGCCCTGCAGAAGCATGCCAGGCCAGCAGGGGGTGAGAGTGTGTAATCACTTGATTTAAAAGTTCTAAGCTACGTCAGCGTTTCCCAAAACTTCAGTTTCTGGAAGCAATTTTTGAAAACCTCCAATATTTAGTGACCTGTGAACGTGAGATCAAACTGCAGAGAAAACACTACATATTAAATATCTACAGACGTGTGCATGTCACTGAGTCCATGTAATTACACACATCTGTCATGTATTCACAGAAACACACAGACACCAGCACGTATGCAGCAAAGAGAAAGAGAAAGAGTTCTGGTCGAGCGGTTCTTATTTCACACCCGACCTGTGCCTGGACGGCTGTCAGCAGAGGAACTGCTTCACTTGTTTGAATTCCACCCTTCCTCCTCTTCCTCAGTTTGAAGTGTCATTTAGAAGGATTGCAGGGACACGAGGGGAAAGAGAGGTGAAGAAGCAGCACCATGCAGGGCCCGGGTTTGTGAATTGGGGTCGAGGAAAAACCAGTCCTGGGTCCTCCCGGGGCCTCGAGGTGCCCCATCCTCCCTCTGCACTGTTCTAGTATTGAGCAGTGTTTTAAAATGTGTCAGATCTAGTTTTTGAAGTGAAGGTAAAAGTGTTTTATAGATATTATATCCAGTTAAGATCGGTTACATCTTTACATGCTGCACTTTGTGGATTGTTGTGAAGTTATTTGTCACCCTGTAGATTATTTTCCTGGATGGACAGTGAGAGTTAGTAGAAGGAAAAAGAAAAAGGAAATGCAGAAGTTATGTGAGTTTATTCTTAACTCATATATGAATGTCCACTGGATAAAGGCCTGTCCATGTTATATTTTCAAATAGCTTATTTTCAGTTTTTTTTTTCTTTGCATTAATCCAATCAAGTTTATTTATAAAGCACATAGAACAAAAGAGTTTAACAAATTGATGCAAAGTGAAGTAAAACAAGTTAAAAAACAGAAACACTGAAAAATAAGAAAATAAAATAATCATGATAAAACACAGAAGACACTTTTAAAATAATTAAATACAATGTAAAAAATAAAATGAAAGAACTATGATAACATGCATAAAAAAATAATTAAAAAAACAATAAAAGAATAAAATAAAAGAATAATAATAAATCACATACAACCCTAAAACATAGCAAAACATGGAAAAAATAAAATAAAAAACAAGAATATTGATCAAACCCATAAAAGACTTTAATCAATCAATCAATCAGACTTTATTTATAAAGCGCTTTTCATACGATGACATTGTAACACAAAGTGCTGTACAAGAAAAACAACTTCAAATAGAATAAATTAAGACCCAAACCCACTCCACAATCCTAAGGTTAACAACACAATATGCAACAATAGTAATAAAAACAATAAAATAAATTAATTAATTAAAAATCTAAAAAAGTTGCTGAACAAACTGAGGAAACGCTCTCATGAAATCTTAATGAGGAAACACTGGAGGTAAAATAAGATGTTAAAACTCAACACAGGAAATTAAAATCACCAAAGTAAAATACATTTCTAAGATAATAAAACACTAAAATATTAAACCATTAAAAGAGAATAAGATGTGAGACTTCAAATAAATAAATAAGTAAATAAATAAATAAAGAAGAATAAAAGTGACTAAATTTGAAATAGATTATAAATAAATAAATAAATAAAACTGTTAAGAATAAAAAATAAAACTTAGTTAAAAGTAAGACTAAAAGGGTCGGTCTTGAGTTTGCAGCCCTCAGATCTTCAGGCAGGGTGTTCCACAGGCGTGGGCCGTGATAATAAAAAGCTGCCTCACCGTGGGTCTTAGTTTTTACGTTTGGTACAATTAAAAGTCTGCTACCTGAAGACCTGAGGGCTCTCACTGGCTCATATGATAAAAGCAAATCTGATAAATAAGAAGGGCCAAACCATTAAGAGATTTAAAAACCAATAAAATAATCTTAAAATCTAAAAGATACAGGAAGCCAATGCAGAGACTTTAAAATGGGTGTGATGTGGGCTCTCTTTCTGGTCTTTGTCAGCATTCTAGCTGCAAACATTATTAAAAACTATAGAAAATAAAATAAGTCATGATAAAAAACACAAGACATTTTAAAGAATAATTAAACACTATATAAATAAAATAAACAATCATTATAAAACCAAAAACACTTTAAAAAACAATTTAACAGATGGAGAGATGCTACCCCGCCCACGCATGCACAATGGTTAGCAGATATCATGGCTTGCTTAAAGCTTGAGAAAATAAGATTCTCACTCCAACATTCAAATGCACAGTTTATTGAAATTTGGGGACCCTTTCTGGACTCTGTATACAAACCTTTAAAACCATGATTCAGATGCAGCTTCATCATCTCTCTCTTTCTGAGGTAGAATTAGGTCTTTAATGGGACTGGGAAAGGTATTTCAAGATACCACTGGCAGTGACAGGGTAGGGATTGTTTTATAATGGTTGTTGTTGTTGTTTCTGTTTGTTTATTGTTTTGTTTTGTTTTTTGTTAACCTTTGTATTTTCTCTAACCTAAAAAGCAAAACAGTAACACAAGCTGTTGTTGTCCATGCCTCATTTACTTACCATGTGCAGTTACTGGTTCGTTCCCTTTGCATATGTCTCTCACTTTTCCCATGTAGACGTTACTGCTAACTGCATTTGGTGTTTATTTATAACATCCTCTGATATCATTGGCTGATCAACACTGCACTTAATGTACACCCTGTTTGTGTCTCAATAAAAAGATTTTGATGAAAAAACAATTTAAAATACTGTAAAAAATAAGATACAATAAAATGATAAAAAATAAACCCATAAGACACTTTAAAAAATAAAATGATAAAATAGAAGACTCATGATAAAACATTTGACACTTTGAAAATCATTAAAAACACTGTAAAAATAAATAAATATATACATTTATTACAATAAAGATTGAAAAACAAAAATAAAATGTTAAAATGAAGAGAGAGCCGGGAGAGGGAGGGGAGTACCAGTCAAAAGATGAGCAGCAGCAGTTTGGACGTCACAGTGAGGCCAACGCCAACATGAAGCACATTACAGCAGATCAGAGGAGGAGAAATAGAAACATGTATAACTCTCCCCAAATCATTAAAAGAGCTTCAAGTTCAACTTATAAAACAATCCTCACAGAGCTGGTCTTTGAGGGATCCAGGAGCCAGATGATCCAACATGGAGGAAGCAATCAGAGCTAATATGATGTGATGAACCAGCCTGCTTTAATCCAACCATCTTCCTCCAGTAAATAATCTGATCCAACTCCAGGAGTGAGTTATTGAGAGTGAGCTGAACATTAGATCTGAACTGTCCCTCCTCCTGACACTTTAATGTTTGATGCTCGACACCTCCAGGCTTTAGCACCAGTGATTTAACCTCCTCTGAAGCTGAAAGCAAGTGATTGACCCCTGGAGTTTTCAAGTGGTGGCAAAAGGTTTCCAAGACAGGAAGCAGGATGTGATGGAGATTCAAGCTGAGGGTGATGGTTTGTGGTGTTTGGAGCACCAGCTGGAGGTGGAGAGGGGGCTTGGAGCTCTCCGGCGGTGCATGCCAGCTGGGGCACCTGCTTCAACTCCAAACCAGCTGAAACAACTCGCCCTCTCTCGCCCTCTCTCGCCCTCTCTCTGACACTGTTTGTTTCTGAAGAGGGATCTCATGTTTTGGCAGGCGAGGGTTCGTACGCTCGGGTCAGGAGAGTTCAAAATACTCATCTCTGAGCATCGAGACTCGCCAACAAAGACGGCAATTAGCAGAGGATGAATCACGGCGTTCTGCTCTGAAGAAACCACAACAGAATTTATTATTCCTCAAACTCTTTCTCCAAAAACTGAAAGATGGAGGAGAGATTTGAATAATGAGATGGGTGTGATCACATGCCATGCTCGTCTCCAGTAATAACAGGCTGTGTCATACAGTTGTGTGTCATATTGTCATGCATCATGTGTTACGTTGATTGTGTTTAAGATTAGGGAATGATGACAATCAAAATCAAGCGTCAGTTTCTTTCCCTTTAACTTTCATACTTACTCAGATTCTGACGGTCCTCCTCCTCACACGCCTGAATCGGGTGGACCCTCAGTGTGTAGGCGTCCTTCCTGTCCTTCCTGTGTGTGCTCATTTATTTATGCTCTTTATCCACATGCGTTGGTGCGTGTTGGGATTTTCCAGGAGACAATTATGATGGCTGATAAACATGCTCAACATCTGCAGCAGCTCCCCGGTGCATGCATCCATCATCTCCCAATAAGACCGTCGTACAAGCAGAACATACATGAGGAGCTTATTTATAACCGTGTGTTATTGTGAACTCGCTCATCATATCATCAAGGGGTCAAGCTTCTTACATCCTGAGGCTGTTCCTCTGGGATACTTAGATTGCATGCCTATAACTTTAATGTTTATTTTCAGAGATAAGTCCATGTCCGTCACATTCCTAGAATTTATATTCTGAGATGCTTTTTCATATTTTAAAGCAGTTTTACATGAGGGGCATTTCAAACAGTGACCCAGGGTCTAAATGTAGTTCAGGGGTAGATAATCTCCCCCCTAAAAAGCCCCTGCTAGGGAGGTAGTACTTTTCAAAAGCCCCAGGGCTTCAGGGGGCGGGGCCTGCAATGCTGAACATGTCTGATTGGTAGATTAACCGCAGTGTTTTTATTCCTCCCTCCGTCCACAATAACATCACACACATCTGTGATTCTCTTGATTTCTCTTTCTTTCATTAGTTTTTATTTGTTCTATCTTGTTTGTATGTGTGTGTACTTTTCAAAAGAAGAAGCTGTGATTCTCTTGATTTAGCAGCTTGTAACAGTAGTCTTCTCTCAGCCCACCGTGAATGCTGGTCTCTCCTCCCTGTGTTCCGGTTTTAAAAGTGACCCTGTAAACTGGAGACCTTCAGCTGAACGTGTCAGTGTTTGTGGAGTTTACACAGCTGTTGAAACACAGAGGGAGTTCCTGGGTATGCAAACTAGTTTAGTTTTTATTAAGATTTCAAAATATCCTCATCAGATATTTAATGATGGTCTAAAGACGTTTATGAGGGATGCATCCGGCTGAGAGGCTCCAGTTAACAGGGTCGCCGTTTAAACCAAAACACCGGTCGATCTCTGCGATCACGGCTTTTTGAGTTCAAAAGGATTTTAAAGCCGTGTTGAAACGTCTTTGCTACTCGCGCTTATCTCCTCTCACGTGTTGATTCAGTGAATCCATCTGTGATGAAATATAGCACCATCTAAAACAGACCAGCTGAGTCTCTTCATGCTAACAGGCTAACTGTTGTGTTGATTCATTCTTTGCTTTTTACATGTTTTTAACCGCAAGCGCAAAATTTTAACTTTTTTTCATGTGTTTCTGCTTTTGGAGCACAATTTCAAATTTGAGGAAAATTATTTTTCGACAGGCTCCGGGTCAAATTTTTTGTCATTTCTTTTTTTGTCAACTTTTTTTTTCAAAATTTTTTTTCAAAATTTTTTTTCAAATTTTTTTTCAAAATTTTTTTTCAAAATTTTTTTTCAAAATTTTTTTTCAAAATGTTTTCCCCAAAAAAATTTTCTCCAAAAATTTCTCTCCAAACATTTTTTTAAAGATTTTTTTTACTTTTTTTTTTTTTTCCAAAATTTTCAAAAAACCATTCACAGTCATTGTTTTTTCCATCTGTGATGAATGGCATTCATCTTTGTTTTACTGCCCTCTACTGGTCTGGTGGTGTAGTGTCAAAGGATTTTAAAGGCGTGTTGAAACGTCTTTGCTACTCGCGCTTATCTCCTCTCACGTGTTGATTCAGTGAATCCATCTGTGATGAAATATAGCACCATCTAAAACAGACCAGCTGAGTCTCTTCATGCTAACAGGCTAACTGTTGTGTTGCTCAGAATGATACCTGCCTGTCCGTCTGCTTCTATGGTGTCATCTGTGATGAATGGCATTCCTCTTTGTGTTACTGCCCTCTACTGGTCTGGTGGTGTAGTGCATGTACTTTTTTTTACACAATCTACCTGGGACTTCAGCCCGCGGTCGAAACACAGACAACAATGGGGGACCAGGAACCTTTAGTTCTGGGGGCTAAAAGACCCCGGGACTCTTGGTCCAAATGCACCTTTACGGTGACGTGTGGTTCTTCCTTGTCTCCTATGACTTCATTATACTCGTAAAGGTTTGGTGCTGGAGAGAGAACCAACTGCAGTTTGACACACTTGATCATTTTTAAAATAACTTGTTCTCAGAGCCTTTCCTGATTTCATCAGGACTTTATTTTGTTATTTATATATTAATTATTGTTTTATTTTTGGTGGTGATGAGCATGTGCTATATGATACCAGAGGATGGCTACAACAGATGGGGGTCAGCAGTTTCTCATTGAAGGGGTTGAGCTGATCGCCATCTGTTCTGCTAACTGGGCCTTGTGCTAACTGTGGCCTAGCGCACAAGCTAGGTGACAGTTACCTGCAGATGGGGCCGAATCTGCCACGTAATTTCTCTAATATTGAGAATCTCTGCCCTTAGCGTTCATCTTGATTCAGGTGTACGCTCTACTGAGACATTTTTCAGCCCTTCACATCTCCAACAGAAAACCCATGCGTTAGCTAAACTACGTGGCAGATTCGGCCCCATCTGCAGATAACTGTAGCCTAGCTTGCGTGCTGTTTCTGAAGGTCGTTTCTCATTAAACGGGTCGAGCTGAGCGGCATCCTTTGTGGCTAATACAATTACTCGTGACTTACAACTCCATACAACCCTTCTTCAAAATAACTGAAGTATCCCTTTAAGAGGCTGATGGGTTTCTGATTCAGCCAGAGGACTTCCTACAACAGCAACATTATACAAGACGTGCTCAGACAAACAAAGCAGAGTAAATATTCCAGGGGTGAGCTGTTTACTGAAGGATGGATGATATCACTCTGGGAGCTCTCTACGGATACGTCCCTGCAGGTGGCCCTGTGCTTTGACCTCTCTTAAAAAATGCATAGGCTGTGTGTGAGGGACTGCTGCTTGTGTGTGTGTGTGTGTACTGCCTTTTTTTCCCTTGAGGAGTAAAGAAAACATAATGTCTGTATTTCAATCCTGCGCTCAGTTTTATAATCCTTAAACTACAAATCATCATGACTCAGCGTTTCCTCTGCACGCTGCTGAAAATAATGAATGAGCTTTGATAGCCTGGTGTGAATCACCAATCAAGCCAAGAGAAGGAGCTAACTTTAATTTCTTAAAGATAAGGCTTGATTTGGACGAGGAGAACATCGACTGTGTCTAACATTTGTTTTTGGAAGATTAGCCGGACTCTCGGTTTACCAAGCATCCTTTAAAGGTGACATATCATGCAGAATGGACTTTTTAATGGTTCTCTACCTGAAATATGTTCCCTGGCATGTCTACATGACTGTATAAAATACAACTCAACCCCTCCTCCGTTTTTCATTCCCTGCACACATGTGTGCTAACAAGGAGCTTAGGAGGGAGGCATGCTAGTTGTAGGCTGTCTTAATAAACACAAAGGTCGCTTTGACTCCCCACGTCTGCAGATTTGAAGATCTAGTGGATGATTTTTATTTTCCATGGAAAAGTGCTAGCGCTAGTTAGCATAGCCACATAGCTATCTAGTGGATGATTTTTAGTTTTCATGGAAAAGTGCTAGCGCTAGTTAGCATAGCCACATAGCTACATGTTGGTAGCTGTGTACCAAGACACACGTCGACATGCTGATAAATAAAACAACAAGAAACACTAAATCTGTGACCAATGGTTCAGAAAGGTCCTGCTGCAGGCGCCTCTCCGTCAGGATCAGATTCTGGATCAGATTCAGAGGGTTGAAGTAACGCGGGTCTGTGAGCAGCCGTGTATATTCAGCCAACATGTAAACATTAGATCAACATGCAGCTGAGGCCACACCCACTTCATGAGGGGGCGTGGTCAGAGAGAAAACAGCCTGTTCTGAGCAGGGCTGAAAAAGAGGGGTTTACAGGCAGACCAGAATCTGATTTCTTTTTTTTTATTATTAATTAAGATCATTTCTAATGCCTGAATTAGACTCCCTAGTAGGTGCCAGACAATGGGGAGTAACATGCTGCCAAAACTTCCTTTTTTATTCAATATCTGTGACAAAGTTTCTCAATATCTGATAAATCCTCCTGTTACAAGACAACAGGATGATTTATTTTTTAATAAACAAAAATACCAAGAGGTACTGCTTTGCGACATAAACCAAGAGTTCCTCATAGGAGCTTTAATGGAGGACTTTAAAAGATGTATGTTTTGTTTCTGTTTGTAATTTTTCAATATATTTTTTATTGATTTTTCATGGACATACATTCATAATAATCAGGGTTACAATGTTGAATAAAGACACAAATACCCATAGAAGAGTCAAAATTATCCTAGAAAGGAACATCAAGGGTGCTGGTGGAACGTACCAGACACCACCAAACCAACAACAGAAACCTCCCAAAAAAACAACAATAGGTAAATAGAGCAAGTACAATCATTAGATAATAATAATAATATTCAAGAAATAGGAAATTGAGGAGTATACACAATCTGATTTAAGAGATAAGATAAGATATACTTTATTTGTTGCCCGTTGGGGGAAATTTATTTTGTTACAGCAGCTTACAACACGGGACAGGGGAATACAACAATGTACTAACAGAGTTAAAAAATATAATAACAGTAAAAATAAAATAAAATAAAATAAAATAAAATAAAATAAAATAAAATAAAAATAAAATAAAATAAAATATGTCAACTATTCCAGATATATACACACTATGTACACTTTTATCTGATAAATAGATAAGGTAAGTTATTGCATGATAAAAATGTAACACCAGGTTATTTAAACAAACATACACAGATGAAGAACAGTGTGATTCAGATGGATACAGTACTTATTTGTGAATGTGCAGAGTCACATAGTAACTTCCATGTAGTGGAATGAAAGATGAGAACAGCTGATTAACGGGACACAGCAGTGCTGGTGTTAAACAGGCTGATTGCAGATGGGATGAAGGACCTGCTGTAGCGCTCCGTCCTGCAGGGTGGGAGTCTCAGTCTGCTGCCGAAGTAGCTGCTCAGGGACCCCACAGTCTCATGCAGGGGGTGAGAGGGATTGTCCATGATGGATGTCAGCTTGGTTAACATCCTCCTCTCACCCACCTCCTCTATGGAGTCCAGAGGACAGCCCAGGACAGAACTGGCCCTCCTGTCCCTGCCTGTGCTCCCTGCTCCCCAGCAGACCACTGCATAGAAGAAAGCAGACGCTACCACAGTGTCACAAAGTGTCCGTAACAGAGTCCTGCACACTCTGAAGGACCTCAGTCTTCTCAGCAGGTGCAGACCACTTTGGCCCTTCTTGTACAGGATGTTGGTGTTGTGTGACCAGTCCAGTTTATTGTTGAGGTGAACACCCAGGTATTTGTAGGTCTCCACCCTCTCCATGTCCAACCCCTGGATGTTCACCGGTGCAGTCTGGGCTGTTTTCCTGCAGAAGTCGATCACCATCTCCTTGGTCAAAGTTCAAAGTGTTTTTATGAGCAATAAACTTTAAAGACATGTTTTGGGGACCTCTTAGACTAATATATGTTGATGAAAAACAGCAGAATATGTCACCTTTAACAAACACGACTAAACAAGAAGTGAGCGTGCATTTGGGAATTGAATTCGGTCTCTCAGAAAGCCATGAAAACACATTAATGCTCGCCAGGCTGGTGCAGAAATCTCAATCCACACAACAGGGACGCTCCCCGTCGCTGTGGCGCTAATAGGAAGCTCAGAAAGTAATTTTCAGGTGTGTCCCGTGAGAGACGCAGAAGTCATTCTGACCCGTTTACAGCTTCAGGATTCATGCTCAGCACCAAAGCCTCTGAGCGTTCACAGAGTAATTATTCTTCAAACAGCCTCTGAGAAAGGGACATGACAAGCTAAAAGGTGTTTAGCAGCTGCACAGAACTCTGTGAAAGAAATCTCCATTTGGTTGTTCTGACTCGTGAGGTCAGGACGCAGCACGCTCCAGTGAACCGGACTCCTCATGTCGGCGCTTAAAGGTTACTTCTGCAAGAGTAATGTTGTTTATTTCATCTTCTCTATTTCCTCCTACTTCCTCTCCACCCTCCTCTTATCATGCAAGAGTTTAATCCAAAGCAAGTGCTTAATATTCATGATGTGGCATCAACAGAACAGTTCCAGTCATCTTTCACGCCGTGTTTACACTTCCAGTCGGTGGCCTGCCGCCAAAAAGGAAGGCTTAGCGTGAAGATGAATGTTATTCAGCAGTTTGAGAACGACTGGCTGTTCTCATGAGCATTTGGATCACATAGCACTGCAGGGCAAAGTTGCAAATTGCACATTTCAGCTTGGATTATATGGATAGCGCATAGCTAATGTTTAGCTTCTGTAGCTGCTTGGAGATGTGTTTATTTTTGGTGCCCGAGGCCGAGAGTAAGCCTGCAGGAGCTGACACTAATTCAAGAACAGTTGGAGCGTGCATTAAAGAGCACTGACACCACTTTCATGTTAGAGCGGCGGCACGGTGCGTGATAAGAGGGTCGTGTTTTGGTGTACAGGAAGTCTTTGTTTATGGTTCCAGCTGAGTAAGGTGCTGCTTTGATCCGGGACAGGAAGCAGAGAGGAACAGAAGACGGGTGACTGATCGATTTACAGTCAATCAGTGTCTCTAAAACAAACATCAGTGTTTACGTTCTACCTCCTTCATCTAATTTATTCTCAGCTGGTTGAATATTATCTAAAGACCCAACATCAAGACCGGATCAGATCCAGTCCCATCTTCCAGAGAGGACTCAGTCTGATCTCATCTTAATCCACCATGAGCAGAGCACTTTGCAGCATTTAGCAAGTTACAGTGGCAAGGACAAACTTCCTTTAACAGGCAGCAACCTTGTTGGATTGTATCTTAAGTTAGTAGCCAGGTAATAAGTGGGATAATGTATGATTAGGAGGTAGTTATGGGAAATAGAAACCCAACAGAGTGAGATAAGATGTGAATGTGAAGGTGATATCCATAAAGTATCCCTTACATAATGTTCTTGTGTCTCAGATGCTTGAAAGGTGTTTTCTAAGAGTACATGTACACCCTTCAAAATCATAAAGCACTAACAGCCACTTCACTGAGCTGTCTTATGCCTCAGAAACGAAGCCCAAATGGGGATAAATACAGTCTCCCAGGACTCATTACACAGTCATTAAAAACAACAGGAAACACCTGTGTGACGGCTTCAATCACACTGGCTGCAGAGCCTCCAGCAGCAGAAAGCACCGGCACATTGGATAGAGACTTCAGCAGCCAACAGAACCAACAGCATCAACAAATAGAGCTGAGCCGCTGTTCCACAGTGACATGACCTTGGACTGTTTATTCGAGCAGTGCAAAGGGAGCCTGTCTGTGTGAGAAAAATAACAACCGGTCCTTGAAGGGGTCAATAAAAGGATAACTAGTGATGATAAAATCTAAACCCCTGAGTCAACCAGGTCATCATTTAAATCTGTGACTTTGACAGCATGTACATTCCTGTTGACACTGGAAAAATAAGAAACATTAGTGTCCGTCTCAGGACAAACTTCCTTTAACAGGCAGAAACCTCCAGCAGGACCAGACTCATGTTAGACACACATCTGCTGAGACCGTGTTGGAGAGAGGGATAGAGGGAGATGAAGAGAGAGAGAGATGATAGTGGGGGAGACGGATAGTAGTAGTTGTAGCAGCTGGAGTCTGGACCACGTCCACAGCAGCAGAGATCCAGAGGAACCTACGAGACAAGGGAGCTCAGGGACTCCAGAAAGGTCTAAGAAAAGAGAGAAGAGAGGGAGACCAGAAGAAAGAAAAAGAGGAGAAGAAATGGTGAAGGAATGATAGAAGGAAAGGACAGGATGAGGAAAGGAGACATAAAGGATGAAGACACATGAAAAGAACAAAAAAAGAAGGAAAGAAAGAAAGGAAAAAATATTGGAAGAAAGAAAGAAGGAATGAAAGAAGGGAAGGACGGGGGAGGAAAGGAGACTGAAGGATGAAGAAAACAACAACAAGAGAGAAAGAAAGAAAGGCAGAAAAGAAAGAAGTGAAAGGAAGAAAGAAATGAAAGCAGAAAGGAATGAAGGGAAAAATGAAATAACTGAAAGAAAGAAGGAAATAAAGAAGGAAGGAAAGAAAGGATGAAGGAAGGAAGTAATGAAAGAAAAGAATGAATGAAATAAAGAAGGAAGGATAATGAAAAAGGAAGGAAGGAAAGGAAGGAAGGAAAGAAAGAAGGAAAGGAAAAAATCAAGAAGGAAGGAAAGAAAGAAAGAAAGAAAGAAAGGATGAAAGAAAGAAAGAAAGAAAGGATGAAAGAAAGAAAGAAAGAAAGAAAGAAAGAAAGAAGAAAGAAAGGATGAATAACAGACCCCAAAAAGGAATCTACAGCAGAGATCCAGAGGAACCTACGAGACAAGGGAGCTCAGGGACTCCAGAAAGGTCTATGGTTAGTAACTTTAATGGGACAGGAAGAGTTAAAGTGAGAGACAGGCAGAGAGAGGAGAGAGAGGGAAAGACAGGATCCCAGTGTGTCAGTTGATTCAGTGAAAAAAAGCACAATAGTAATCTCCTCCATGCTAACAGGCTAACGGTAGTGTCACTCATAATGATACCTGCCTGTCCGTCTGCTTCTATGGTGTCATCTTTGTTGAATGGCATTCATCTTTGTTTTACTGCCCTCTACTGGTCTGGTGGTGTAGTGCAATTACTTTATTTTTCTCCATACCTCACTGACCTGATTTGCACAATCTCCACGGGTCTTCAGGCCTTGTGGAAACGCTGACACTAATAGGGCCGCAGGAACATATTTAGTTCCTGGAAGAGAAGTTCCAGGGCCCAAAAGTACCTGGAACCTCTGGTCGTAGATCACCTTTAGTGTTTCAATCAGTGTGAGGGACAGGAAAGACCTTTTTGAATGCTGCTAGCTTTTGAGCACTAAGTGGAGGTGAGCCTGAGTGTTTCTGACTTTTTGAACCATGGCTGACTTTCTAGTCTGCAGTTGAGGCTAGAAGTTGATACCAAAGGTGCAATGAGACACCCAGAGTACTCCCAAAGAGACATGCACATGTTTCCTTTAGATTGATCAAATCTGCTTTCACAGACTTTTTGCGTTCACAGTTCACACATGCATCCACCCTGAAAGTGTCAGCACATGCAAACACAACTTTTTATTTTTGAACCTGTTTGTTTTTTGTTGTGAACATTTTTGAATAATAGATTTGTCTGTGCTTTAAGTGTCTAAATATAGATCTCCTCCATGTTCTGCAGCGCTGCTTAAGGGAGGATTATTTATTCATGCTTCTAACAAACAGAAAGTCAGGATTCAAATAAAAACAGATCCTCATCACAGATCTGGACATGTGGGATTTAAGTCTGTTCATATCATTTCATCATTCCTCACATTCCAGGTGAGAAGTGATTTTATTCACAGGAAGAGGGAGAGTGACACCGATCTGTTTCCAGAGCTGATTCATTTTATCATTCCAAATAATTTATGACGTGAGAGAGAATTTCACACACATCCAGAACTCATGAATCAAGACCAACAGAGCTAACCTGACCACACAGACTGAGACTTTATTAAGATAAAGGTCGTCTACAGAAACTTCATCACTCTCTGAGTTTCCCCTCCGATGCTCACAGACGCTTCTTTCTTTTTCATGAGGCTGTAATGAGATTAACAGGAATCAGGAACCAGGGGAGACACGCCTTTAAATGAGATGGAAGGAAACTAAACTATTCATCATGAAGCTGCTTTAAGAGCAGGCATGTGGACACACACACACACACACACACACACACAGAGAGGCACAAATGCACATACAAGCCGAGTAACCTGTTCTTCCTTTCCTCCCTTGACTCAGCGAGACATCCTCACAAATGAAGGCCTCTTCATCTGAGTGTCTGAGGAAGCAGGAATCTCTGTGTTAGGCTCTACTTTGATTTTCTGTTCATAGAGTAAACATAGCTCCAGACTTCTCTGCTGCTCAGTTTGCTGAATGAGATGCATTATGAATATGATGCTGTCATTTGGTAGGGAACACAATTCTGGAGCTTCAGTTTGCAACATTTCTGGTCCAGTGAGGGGAGAAGAGCAACAAATGAAATGTATTTTTCTTTAATAAGAACTTTTAGGACCTTTACACACGGTCTGAAGTGCAGCATCATCAGTTCAGGCGAACACTCCTACTAGTGAAAATTTGACTCTGACATGAAAAACATGAAAAAGTGAAAATTTTGACTCTGACATGAAAATGGAAAATTTTGACTGACCTGAAAAAACATGAAAAAGTGAAAATTTTGACTCTCACATGGAAAAACATGAAAAAGTGAAAAATTTAACTCAGACATGAAATACGAAAAATTTTGACTCTGACTCAAAAAAACATGAAAGTGAAAATTTTGACTAGGACATGAAAAACGTGAAAAAATGAAAAATTTTGACGAAGACTGAAAAAAGGGAAATTTGACTCTGACTCAAAAAAACATGAAAAAAAGTGAAAATTTTTAGTTTGACATGAAAAAGTGAAAATTTTGACTCCGACATGAAAAAACATGAAAAAGTGAAATTTTTAGTTTGACATGAAAAAGTGAAAATTTTGACTCTGACATGAAAAAACATGAAAAGTGAAAATTTTGACTCCGACATGAAAAAACATGAAAAAGTGGAAATTTTGAGTCTGACATGAAAAAACATGAAAAAGTGAAAATTTTGACTCCGACATGAAAAAACATGAAAAAGTGAAAATTTTGAGTCTAACATGAAAAAACATGATAATGTGAAAATTTTGACTCCGACATGAAAAAACATGAAAAAGTGAAAATTTTGATTCTGACATGAAAAAACATGAAAAGTGAAAATTTTGACTCTGACATGAAAAACATGAAAAATTGAAAATTTTGACTCTGACATGAAAAACATGAAAAAGTGAAAATTTTGACTCTGACATGAAAAAACATGAAAAAGTGAAAATTTTGACTCTGACACAAAAAAACATGAAAAGTGAAATTTTGACTCCGACATGAAAAAACATGAAAAAGTGAAAATTTTGACTCTGAGATGAAAAATCATGAAAAGTGAAAATTTTGACTCTGACATGAAAAACATGAAAAAGTGAAAATTTGACTCTGACATGAAAAACATGAAAAAGTGAAAATTTGACTCTGACATGAAAACATGAAAAAGTGAAATTTTGACTCTGACATGAAAAACATGAAAAGTGAAATTTGACTATTACGATGAAGAAAGAACATTAGAAAAGGAAAATTTTGACTCTGACATGGAAAAACATGAAAAAGTGAAAATGTATATTCCAAGAAGAAAGAACATGAAAAAGTGAAAATTTGGACTTGCAGTCAACAGTCTGATTGAAATTGTAGCTGATGCTGTCAAAAGCAACATTTATTTTCTAGTCTAAAAACAAACACGCCTGATTTATGATATTTTATTTCAAAGGCACTTTTTGTTTTGAGTCACACTAAAAAGATTGAAGCTGATTTAAAAAATTCTCATTTCAAGATTAAACCAAGAAAACAAATCTGTGTTCTCTGGAGGGAAATAAGCGACGTCTCGTAGCAGCGAGCGACCGTCTGCAACTGTGAGTAAAAAGCTAATGAGTGAAGGGTCAGCGCCACGGAGGGAAGGACAGATGGAGTGACAGAGTGACAGAGTGAGAGAATGGATGATGGCAGATGGAACGACTGAGAGCTGGAGAATGATGGTGATCAAGGCGGAGATTTGTGAGATGAATAGAATGATTACTGTGTGTGTGTGTTTGGTGTGTGTATGTGTGTGTGTGTGTGTGTGTGTCAGAGGTGTCTAATTGTCTTTGTGTTAAATTGCGATTCCATTGGTCTGCCAGTGGCCCCATTAGGATGACCTTCAGCTGCTAATGGAAGGGGAATGGGAGAAATGTTACCCATGATGGAGGGGTGGTGGGGGGGTGGTGGAGCTGGAGGAGGAGAAAAAAAGGTTGATGGAGTGAATTGGAAAGTCAAGAGAAAGGATGGGAATCCTTCAGCTGTTAATTGTCTGACACTTGGACCGGTCGGTCGCTGTGGAAAGGGAAAAGGTTTTCCAATGAAGGGAAAGATAAAGGAAGAGGAAGAGAAACAAATGAAGGTCTGAGATCACAGGAGGGCGATTAGCCCTTCAGGGAAAGACTAGCTCGCCCGCCCTCTCTTTCTCTCTCTAACATGCTAAGACATTTGTAATTCTACTCATCAAGAGCTTCATTGATGTAATTTACTTTCCACTGCAGCAGCTCTCTTTATTATTATTCCATGTCATTGCTGAATCTCTGACCACGTCCAGAGCTTCACACTTAAATATCTACTAGAAATCAAACTTAGCAGTGCCTCTGTAAATAATGTTCTCTAGACTATCAAGTAAAGCAAATACAAATTTAAATTCCAGCTAGTGACACAGAAGTGTATCACCCTTCCATAAATGGAAATGACAGCCATGCAAAATGCTGCTGAACTCTGCAGCTTGTTGCAGCATGCATGACGAACGTCACATTTTCTAACATTTAGAACAAATACCGACGTGTCCTCCAGCTGTTAGCATCAAACACGGCGCATTCTGCTGCTGTCATATGTTTGTATTGTATTGTTCTGTCTCTAGGTCTCTCTGTATGTCCTCTCTGTTTTTTTGTTTTGTCTTTTATTTATTGTCATGCCGCCTGTGTTGCCTTCTCGCCCAGGTCGTTATTGCAAATGAGAATTGGTTCTCTACTCTTTGATCCTGACGGTCTGGAGATAAAGTGGTCTGAGGTGAGGTGAGGAGAAGGTTCATATTTAGCTTGTTGACACCGCTAGCTAACCAGCTAACGCTAGCTTAGTAATGACGCCTCTGTTTTCAGAGCCGGACTCTTTGATCCTGACGGTCTGGAGATAAAGTGGTCTGAGGTGAGGTGAGGAGAAGGTTCATATTTAGTGTGGAGGCTTGTAGTGATGGTTTAACACGTCTGCATGAATGATATCAGTCACCTTCACTCTGATGAGGAAGAGTTCCTCACCCTACAGCCCTCAAACTGCAGCGTCACTGACCCCACCGGATCCTAAACACTTTATCTGTCTGTCCTTTTAGAGGATTTCATCCTGACGGCGGTTTAAAGGGAAGGATTCTTCTTTAGATGAATGTAAACATCACCAATGTGAAGTTCTGCTGATATAAATATGTCTTATTCTGAAGAGATGGACGATTAAGGAGCTCCACAGAGCGTTCAATGGAAGCTTCACTTTACTCTGATTAGACAACACACTAATGATGGTGAGGTCTTGATTGACACTGTTGGAATGTTAAACAATGGTGCACAGTTGTAAATCAACATGTCTTCATGCTCTGGTGATAGTCCAGACCTCAGTCTGTTGACTTCAAGTCCAGCAGCTGAGAAACCCTCTCAGTCGGCCTGGATGTTGCAGGCTCACAGAGACAGCAACGTGCACGCCGGTGTTCTGATTTAACGAGCTACCCTGTTAACTGGTGACCTCGAGCCAATGTGTGTGTTGCAGCAAGTCTTGAGTCCTCCCAGGAGCCTCTTTGTTGAACGTGTCGTCCCACTCCACCTTCCCCACGGTTTGCATTCTGTCCCACTTTAATAACAGTATCAGTAATCTGTTGAACTGACTCATAATGTGGACGGCAGTTAATCATTACATTAACACACTGACAGACTCAGAGATGCATTAACCTGTACCTCCCTGATGTTAACACAACCAAACACACACACACAACCTCCACATAATACACACAATGTGATGAACAGAGAGTATGAATGCATGCACCCACACAACTTCAACACACACACAATAAATAGCACTAAACATAGTCTAAATATATATTTATATATATCTATATATATATATATATATATATATATATATATATATATATAACAACCCTTTGAATCAAAACCACAAGTGCACTTCAGTCAGCCAACAACTAGGCCAGCAGCGCTAAGTATTCCATTTCTGAAGGGCGTTTAAAGACTACTTATTCCTGCCTCCAAATGGCCTTCATGCATTTGTATGGATGCTATAGCACCAAGACTAAATGAAATCTAGGTTACGGCTGCAAGACACACACACACACACACACACACACACACACACACACACACACACACACACACACACACCCACACCACACTCAGAAATACAAACATGGCAGTATTTTTGGACTCAGTGGGAAGGCACTGTCCTTGACAAAGAGTTGCATTTCTTTACAGAATCAATCACGCTAAGAGACAATTAGAGGCGGAGGAAAACACCCACTTTTCTTCCAGTGACTCACTCCCTCCTTTGTGGTATCGCCTTTCTCTTCTCCATGGAATATTTTAGTGAAGAAAACACTCTAAAAGTCAACTGCAAGGACAGAGAACAGTGTCGCCTACTGGCTCTCCCCCGACTGATCTCCAACAGTGCGTGGGGGTGGATTGGAGAGAAGGTTGACCTGTTGTTTCTCAAGACAGTTGAGGAAGCTGGAAGGATTGTTTTGTTGTGTTCCTTAAATTCCTGAAATTAAGACGCTTGATATTTCTCTTTTTTTTTCCTTTATCATTTTAAAATCACAACATCCTATTCATGTAGAAGTTGTTACTCCTATGCCTTAACCTTCCTGTTATGTTGCGGGTCAAATTGACCCTTTTTAAAGTCTATTTTAGGCAATATGTGTTTTCCAATCCAGCTAAATGCAGCATAACAATCTGGGCAGCATGTGACAGAAGAGGGGACAAGTTAATTTATCAACATCACTTCATAAAAATAATTTAAAAAAAATATTTAAAATAAAATAAACAAAAATGTATGTCATGTAAAACTATTGTATTTATATTTAGGGCTTTCTAATGTACATTAGAAAAAGTTTTAACATTATTTTTAATGAAGAGGAGTGAGTTCTCCTCATTGAATCATGATGTGAGGATTAAAAAACACCAATGCACTAAATCTTGATTTTAACTGGTTAGTAATGGAGTTAAAAATTAGATTTAAAAATAATGTGTATCAGGATTTTTGGGGTTCTGAGACTTTTGGATAATAATAATAATAATAATAATAATAATAATAATAATAATAATAATAATACATTTTATTTTGGGCGCCTTTCAAATCACCCAAGGTCACCTACAAACGCCAAATCACAACAAACGTTATCTCAAGATGCTTTTACAAACAGAGCAGGTCTAGACCACTCTATGTCAAATTATGAACAGAGACCCAACACCAAGACAGGATCAGACTCAGTCTGACCCACCGTAATCCATCATGAGCATTGCACCTCACAGTATTTAGCTAGTTACAGCGGAGAGGACAAACTTCCTTTAACAGCGCAGAACCTCCAGCAGGACCAGACTATGTTAGACACACATCTGCTGAGACCGTGTTGGGTCTGGAAAGACAGATAGAGGGGAGTAAGAGGGAGAGGTGATAGTGATGAGACGAAGTAGTAGAAGCTGTTGCCGCTGGAGTCCAGATCGTCGCAGCAGGAGGACGTCTACGGCAGCTCAGAGGAATCTACGAGACAAGGGAGCTCAGGGACTCAGAAAGGTCTGGTTCGTAACTTTAGTGGGACAGGAAGAGGGGGTTGGGGGGGAAGGGGGTGAGCTAGGATCCCAGTGGGTCAGTGTGCCAGTTCCCTGGCAGTCTAGGCCTATAGCAGCATGACAAAAGCTGGTCCAAGGCTGAATCCAGGCTCTAACTATAAGCGTTATCAAAAAGGAAAGTTTGAAGTCTACTCTTAAAAGTAGACAGGGTGTCTGCCTCCCGGACCCTGACTGGTAGATGATTCCAAAGGAGAGGGGCCTGATAGCTGAAGGTTCTACCTCCCATACTACTTTTAGAGATTTTAGGTACAGCTAGCATGCCTGCATGTTGGGAGCGTAGAGTTCTAGAGGGGTAACAGGGCACTATGAGCTCTTTAAGATATGAGGGTGTCTGATTTTTAAGGGCTTTGTAGGTTAAAAGAAGGATTTTAAATTCTATTCTACATTTTATTGGGAGTCAGTGTAGAGAAGCTAACACTGGAGAAATCTGGAGAAGTCATCAATAAAACATCATAAAAACAAACAAACAAACAAAGAAATGGAAAGAGTCATAAATAAAAACTAAAAACTAGTGAGGTGCAGAGAGTCCAGTTAGAGGGAGTAAGCCAGTTTGAAAAGGTGAGTTTTGAGTTGGGATTTGAATGATGTTGTGGAGTCTGACTG
>NC_048276.1:967472-1014307 GCF_009762535.1 Notolabrus celidotus | reverse complement strand
ATGTGCTCAGCGGCACGTGGCTCATTAATTAGTGAGAGGAACCATGCAGCTCCTCTGTTTCACGCTTCAGCATGCACACACCTTTCACAAGAGCAGTGCACACACACACACACACACTCTCTCCAACAAGTGCAAGCATGCAGAGGACGGATCAAAACACAGACGACATCCTGGGACACGGCGAGGTGACGAGAATCAGAGAGAGGGAAGACCCAACAAGGAGACTGAAGTCTGCAATTCAGAGCTTAGAGCAGCGCTTCAAAAACACTGATTATACTTTAAACCTCTGACACTCTCACTCTGAGCTTAACTCCAACATGTCTTTTAAAGATCAAGAGCAGTTTGACCCTGTTTTTCATTCTGAGAGGGACGCTTCATGTTTCAAATTAAAGTCCTGGACCAAACACATCCTGAAATGCAACATGAAGCATTCCATCTCTAACCCTCTCCTCTGGGTCTGCAGCCTGTCACTGTGACCCTGATGGTGGGCAGCGATACCGTGACCCTGTGACACAGAAAACCTGAGAGTGTCAACAACAGCTTGTTTGTGCACATGTGGTCGGCGTCTGTGTTTCCACTGACAGAGTCTCTGCTTGAGGTTTTTCTTTAGTTGAGTTATGTGCTCTGATGCTAAGCTAAAGCTCCCAGAGGAGTTTTTAATGGTTATGAAACAGACTGAAGTTAATCCTGATCTGCAGAAGAAAACCAGACCACCAGGAAGAAGACGGATCACCTTTATGTCGACATGTCTGATGCATGAAACCACTGCTGACACAGTGAGATGTAACACGCTGCAGAAACTGTCTTTGTTTACATTCTACATGTTTGAGTGTTAAAATACAGCAGGGTCATATTTCTTGTTTAAATACAACTTCCTCATGTACATGAGAAGATGAGTGAAGACAGGAGCTTTAAAATAACTCTTATTAAACAGCTGTTGTGTTGGTTCATGTGAATTCTTACTTCTTATGGTGGATCAATGAGGGGATGAGGCTTAGAGAGTTAGTGACATCTTTGAGTCTCTTCTTAAGACTCACTTTTACAGACTCTCTCTTACCTGACTTCACCTTTAAACTGCTTTTTATTTGATTGATTTTAACTGTATTTAACTCATCCATCTTATTTTATTTATTCATTTTGATTTTATTTAACTTATTCATTTTTATCTATTTTTATTTTATTCTACTACTATTTCTTATTTATTTCATTTATTTACTCTATTTACTTTATTTTATTTAAAGGTGACATATCATGCAGAATGTTCTTTTTAATGGTTCTCTCCCTGAAATCTGTGTCCCTGTCTACAAACCCCCTGAAGAGTAAAAGACTCCATTCTGCCCCTGTTCTGATTTCTCCACCTTTCTGTAAATGTGTGCTGAAACCAGCCGTTTCAGTTTTCAGTGTTTTTCATACGTCACAACGCCATCCGGTCTGTAACAGGAAGTCAGAGCTCGGAGCTTGTTCAGCCCATAGACTGTATAAAATACAACTCAACCCCTCCTCCGTTTTTCATTCCCTGCACACATGTGTGCTAACAAGGAGCTTAGGAGGGAGGCATGCTAGTTGTAGGCTGTCTTAATAAACACAAAGGTCGCTTTGACTCCCCACGTCTGCAGATTTGAAGATCTAGTGGATGAGTTTTTATTTGTCATGGATAAGTGCTAGCGCTAGTTAGCATAGCCACATAGCTACATGTTGGTAGCTGTGTACCAAGACACACGTCGACATGCTGACAAATAAAACAACAAGAAACACTAAATCTGTGACCAATGGTTCAGAAAGGTCCTGCTGCAGGCGCCTCTCCGTCAGGATCAGATTCTGGATCAGATTCAGAGGGTTGAAGTAACGCGGGTCTGTGAGCAGCCGTGTATATTCAGCCAACATGGAAACATTAGATCAACGTGCTGGACAGCCGAGGCCACGCCCACTTCCTGAGGGGGCGTGGTCAGAGAGAAAACAGAGTGTTCTGAGCAGGACTGAAGAAGAGGGTTTTACAGGCAGACCAGAATCTGATTTCAAAGTGTTTTTTTGAGCATAAACTTTAAAGACATGTTTTGGGGACCTCTTAGACCAATATATGTTGATGATATGTCACCTTTAACTTGTTCATTTTATTTTACTAATGCATTCATTTCTTATCTATTTAATTTATTTACTAATTTATTTTATTTTACTTCTTTAAATTTATTTTATTTAACTAATATATCTTACTTTATTTATTCATTTTGATTTTATTAGACTAATGCATTCATTTGCATTATTTTTTATTTGATTAAACTAATTCATCTTACTAAATCCATTTATTTCTTATTTAACTAATTAATTTGGTTTTACTTTTTACTTTATTATTTTAATGTTCTTAATCTTTCTTTTTCTCATTCATTCTCTGATGGGATGTCGTCAATCTAAAGTTTCATCAGTTTATTTTGTATAATTTGAATTTATTCTTTTTAACCTTTGTGTATTTTGTTTTTTGCAGTGTTAAAATGTTCCACACTTCTCTCTGTTAAAGGTTTATTCTGACATTCTTTGTTTGTGAAACCACTTTGTAAACATTTGTTTTTGAAGCTGCTGTGAAAATAGAATTTGTATTATTATAATATTTGATATAAAACCTTTGTGAGCTTCTCTCTTGGAAAAGTCAACTTAAAAAAAATAGAAAAAAAAAACTACTTTCACTTTCCATGCTCAACAAAAAACACACTATACTCCAGTTTCTTCAGTTTCACTCTGAATAAAGTTACCGTGTCTGTCGTCTGTTTCAGGATGTGAAACTTTGAGCTGTGAAACTTTAAGTCGAGAGCATTTGAAGCTCGTCTTCCTCTTCAGTCTGCAGCAGAATCCCTCAACTAAGATGATGCACAGAAAAGGTCCTAACTTAAGCTAACGGCTGCTGCTGTGACGCTAAAATGCTCTGCGACCCCGATGAAAACGAGCGCAGACCGTCGCGTGGTTTGTCCGTACTTTGATCTAATAAATGAAGTTGTGAGGAACCAGCCCAGGCATGTGGACGTGAACCTGCAAGAGGGACCGTAGGCTGGTGGTGCTAGCTCTGCTGTCTGTAGCCACACTTAGCAAACCGCTGTGACGTCTTGGACCTGCTCAGAGAAAAGTTACTTATTCATCTGTCCCTTTGAGCTTTAAATCCAGCTGCTGCACGGAGAGATTATGTAATGTTTTATGAGGTCCATCCTTTACAGTCGTCCCCTGATACACACACACAGCTCGACTCATCCTTTATGCTCTCCTGAAGCAGCTCTGTGAGTTCTTATTCTCCCAGCGGTGACATCAACCTTCAGAGAGTCGTTCAGTCAAACACTCAGCGGTGAAAGAAGCTGCACTCGATGTCCACAGATGTTTGAAGCTTCTGAAGCAGCATGACATGATGAATTCATCTTCTTATAAAAACACTATCTCTTCCTTTTATTGGCCTCCCGCCCTGACAGCCTGATAAGCAGCTGATGCCTCTTGAGTCGGACTCTCCCTCTCTCACGTTTGCTCCATGGAGCTCTTTAACAACGGAAAACATGTGGGATACACGACTCAGGGGGGGGCTCTCCCCTCCTCCATGATGACTCAGAGGTTCAGGAAGCTGTCCCCCTGATGAAGTCCCACGACTTCCTCTCTTGGCTGTCATCTGCGGCCTCCTTCACTCTCTCTCCGTCTGACACATGCAGGTGTGGATCTGTCCTCCCCCGAAGCCCCTCAGCTGCTCAAGGAGAGGAAACAGGAGCCGAAGCAGAGGCTTGATATTTGGATAAGAGAGTGCAAACAGTTTGGAGAGCACGTGGAAAGATGTCCAACCGAGCAGAGGGCAACAAATCAGCTGCAGGAGACGGAGATTTAAAGGAACCTTCCTGCAGACTTAGAGCAGTACAGGCTCAGTGAGTCCTTCGTCTTCTTAGAGACAAACTGAAAGAAATGTCTGCAGAACTTCTGCAAACTCTTGTGTAAGGTTTGGTGCAGACGCATTTCCTTTCACTTCAGTGCAAATAAGTCCCCATCCTAACTCTGAGCTCTGACTTTAACATGAATCCAATCCACTTCATTTATACAGCACATTTAAAAAAACAATCAAGTAAGATTTCAGTAGGGACCTACACGCATTGTGTCTGCTTCTGCCCTAAAATTCAAGCATATTGGGTTGACATTTTGCAAGATATGGAAAAAATTATTGGTGTGACTTTGTGCATGAATCCTGTCTCTCTGCTCCTGGGTTATCCGTGTCAAAATGCTACTGTTGGTACCTGCTCTGGCAGACTGTATAATATTCTTACATATGCTGCCAGGAAGAATATATTCTTGTCATGGATAAGTGAAAAACCACCATCTAAGGCTAACTGGCACAGGTTAATCTTGGAGTGTTTTCCAGTTGAGTACTTAACCTGTTTGCTTCACTCCAAAAAAGGACAATTCATGCAAATATGGACCCCGTATCTCCGCTTCTCAAACTCTACTGTGGCTTCCACTCTTGAAAGTATTATGCTTGACTAACTCTGGACGTTGCCCTCATTTTGAGAGGAAAAAAAAAACCCCAACCCCTATACTAATAATCTACCTATGTGTTGTATGCTTTTGTTTTGTTTTCTATCTGTATATGTGGATATATATGTGTATGTATATATGGATGTGTGTGTATATATGTATATATATATATATGTTGTATATGTTGTATATATGTTTTCTTTTCTTCATTATTTATGATGGATGTGCAGACCAATGTTGTGCAAGTTTTCTGTTACTGTTCTTTGTGAAAAAATAAAAAAAAACAATAAATATAATACAAAAATAAAAAAATAAAAAAAACAAAACAATCAAATTTAGCAAAGTGCTGCACAGTGGAGTCAAATAAGTTAAAACACCCAGAACAGAGAATAAATGAAGATAAAATACAAGAATCACAATAAATTAAACACTTTAAAGAATAGTTAAAAATCACAAAAAAGTCAAATAAATAATAAAAAATAAATAAGAAATCGAATAAAAGAACAGACAGAGACAGAGACCACTCAGCTCTCACACTGGGCTAAAAGCCAAGGAGTAACAATAAGTTTAAAGATGGGATTTAAAAGTCCTTAAAGTTGGGGACAGTCTAACATGGGGGGGGGCAGCTCATTCCACAGCTTGGGGGGCCACTACCAAGAACGCACCGCCACCTCTGGTTTTCAGCCTGGTCTTAGGGACTCTTTCCAGACCCAACTCGGTCTCAGCAGATGTGTGTCTAACATGAGTCTGGTCCTGCTGGAGGTTTCTGCCTGTTAAAGGAAGTTTGTCCTTGCCACTGTAACTTGCTAAATGCTGCAAAGTGCTCTGCTCATGGTGGATTAAGATGAGATCAGACTGAGTCCTGGTTGTAAGATGGGACTGGATCTGATCCTGGTCTTAAAGTTGGGTCTTTGTTAATAATACAACACAGAGTACGGTCTAGGCTTGTCTTACCCCGTGACAATTCTCAGACATGAAGATGAAGAACTGCCTCAGAGTTCCCTCGGACTTCCTCACTTCTCTGGTGTAGGCGCAGCAGATGTGTGTCTAACATGAGTCTGGTCCTGCTGGAGGTTTCTGCCTGTTAAAGGAAGTTTGTCCTCTCCACTGTAACTAGCTAAATACTGCGAGGTGCAATGCTCTTGGTGGATTAAGGTGGGGTCAGACTGAGTCTGATCCTGTCTTGGTGTTGGGTCTCTGTTCATAATTTGACATAGAGTGGTCTAGACCTGCTCTGTTTGTAAAGAGTCTTGAGATAATGATTGTTGTGATTTGGTGCTATACAAATAAAGATTGATTGAAGAAGCTGCTGACCAGTGAACCTCAAAGACCTTGCAGGAGTGTAGCTTTGCAGGAGGTCAGATATGTACTGTGGAGCTACTCAATTTAATGATTTAAACATTAAAATCTTAAATCCTGAAATGAAGAGGGAGCCAGTGGAGGAGGCGAGGATGGGGGTAATGTGCTCTTGCTTACAGGTGCCAGTTAAAAGTGGAGCAGCAGCATTTTGGACTACCTGTAGGCGTGACAGGGAGGCCTGGTTAACGCCAACATAAAGTGCATTACAGTCATCCAGTCGAGTCAAAATAAAAGCATGTATCACTTTCTCAAAGTCATTAAAGCATGGAGGATGATGCTGAATCTTTAGGAGTACATGTTTCAGTTTCTCTCTAAGCTCCAGGTATTTTGTTTTCTCTGGACTGTAAACCTACACAAGGTGGAGTCCAGGAAGACTGTGTTTTCTGTTCTGGTGCAGCATCACTTCTTCCACTTCGAGGCCCCTGAAGTGTCAAAGAGTCTCAGTGTGCTCACACAGAGCGACTGAACCGCTCTGCAGCGAGCGGCCGACACATCCTGATTAAATAACTGCTCAGAGCCAAAAGTGCTGCTGCTGCTGCTGCTGCTGCTGCCGAGGCCTGAGAGGAGCCCACTAATGAAGAGAGCTTTTACTGTCACTGCGGCTGCTTCACGCTGGACTCACAGCGAGGAGCGCAGAGGGAGGAGAGACCTTCAACACGCTGAATGAAACCCTTTCAGACTCTGTTTGTACCAAGCATTAAAAACAGTATTTATAGATATCTCCCTCCAATATGAGGACTCATGTTTACTCCTGGAGGTGTTCATTCCTCAAAACACGAAGCTGAATCTCCTGCAGAAGATTTAGGAGGATACAAACAACAACCTGTGTCTCCTCTAGGATTCAAAGCTGTCACATAAACTCATCCGGTCTCTAACATGAGTCTGGTCCCCTTTGAGGTTTCTGCCTCACGCTTTCACGCTTCAGAGGAGGGCGAGCTTTCAGCTATCAGGCCCCTCTCCTTTGGAATCATGTACCAGTCAGGGTCCGGGAGGCAGACACCCTCTCTACTTTTAAGAGTAGGCTTCAAACTTTCCTTTGTGATAAAGCTTATAGTTAGAGCTGGATCAGGCTTGGACCAGCTCTCCTGCTGCCATCAAACCATCAGTCAGTCGGTTAACAAGCCTCCACATTCAACAGGAAGACACCAGACACTCTCAGCTCTCTGCTAGTCCAACCCTCCAGCACCAAGACTACCAACGCTCACTGTGTGGGGTCTAATCTGGGAGTAGACTGGCAGCTACTGTAATCTGCCTCCCCATAAAATCTAGAATATAAAATCCTTCTTCTGACCTACAAAGCTCTTAATGATCAGACACTTTCATATCTTAAAGAGCTCATAGTGTCCCAACATGCAGGCCTGCTCATCGTACCTAGAGTCTCTAAAAGTAGTATGGGAGGTAGAGCCTTCAGTTATCAGGCCCCTCTCCTTTGGAATCATCTACCAGTCAGGGTCCGGGAGGCAGACCCCCTCTCTACTTTTAAGAGTAGTCTTCAAACTTTCCTTTTTGATAAAGCTTATAGTTACAACTGGATCAGGCTTGGACCAGCTCTTATTTATGCTGCTTTAGGCTTAGACTGACACACTGGGATCCTGTCTTTCCCTCTCTCTCCTCTCTCTGCCTGTCTCTCACTTTAACTCTTCCTGTCCCATTAAAGTTACTAACCATAGACCTTTCTGGAGTCCCTGAGCTCCCTTGTCTCGTAGGTTCCTCTGGATCTCTGCTGTAGATTCCTTTTTTGGGGTCTGTTATTCATCCTTTCTTTCTTTCTTTACTTCTTTCTTTCTTTCTTTCTTTCGTTTTTTTTCCTTCCTTCCTTTCTTTCTTTATTTCATCCCTTCTTGCTTCCTTCTTTCTTTCCTTCCTTCCTCCCTTCCTTTCTTTCTTTCTTTCTTTCTTTCTTCTTTTTCTTTCCTTTTTCCTTTCTGATTGCTTTCTTTCCTTCCTCTCTTTCTTTCTTTCTTTCTTTCTTTCCATGTTTCTTCATCCTTTATGTCTCCTTTTCTTATCCTGTCCTTTCCTTCTATTCTTTTCTTTCACCATTTATTCTCCTCTTTTTCTTTCTTCTGGTCTCCCTCTCTTCTCTCTTTTCTTAGACCTTTCTGGAGTCCCTGAGCTCCCTTGTCTCGTAGGTTCTTCTGGATCTCTGCTGCTGTGGACGTGGTCCAGACTCCAGCTGCTACAACTACTTCTATCCGTCTCCACACTATCATCTCTCTCTCTCTCTTCATCTCCCTCTATCCCTCTCTCCAACACGGTCTCAGCAGATGTGTGTCTAACATGAGTCTGGTCCTGCTGGAGGTTTCTGCCTGTTAAAGGAAGTTTGTCCTTGCCACTGTAACTTGCTAAATGCTGCAGAGTGCTCTGCTCATGGTGGATTAAGATGTCCAGTCTCATGGTAATAAGGAGTTAAATGCCCAAAGTCACAGTCTGAAGACTACCTGAGTCTAAACCTGAACAAACAGCATAGTTAGAATATTAGTCATGATCTCAGCAGTGTGGAGAAGGTGAAGCTTCACCAGGTGATCAGAGGGAGACGAGAAATACAAGATCTGTGCTTCGAGGCTGAACCCTTCATGTGTGTGTAGAGAGACAAACAGCAACCTGTGACCCTCATAAGAAGGAAGGAACTTCTCTGCAACAGGTGATTGTGTATCAGTGAAGTCTGGATTAAGAGCCCTGATCGGGTCTCTGTGCAGGTGCCTCGTGTCTCTGCAGACTCACCTTGTAGACCTTCCCAAACGCGCCGTCCCCCAGTTCTCCGATCAGCTCCCATAGGTCGTTGGGGTTGATGTCCCGGTGGACGTGCTCGTACTGCTTCAGCTTCTTTTTGATCTCGATGGTGGGTAAACGGAAGATCTTACTGAATCTGGACAGAGCCATGTTTGCAGAGTGTGAAAAAACAGCAGGAAGAAACTCAGAGGAGGAACGGATTCTACTCCTGGAGCATTACGCGCGCTCTGACGCGTGGCTCGTACCGAATAAAGACCTTTACGCGTCTCTATGATTCTCTATGATTCTCCCTCCTGCCTTTAAAAAACGTCCTCAGGTGTCTCTAACGTGTCACTCTACTCCCTCCATCTCAGGAACAGTCTCTGGAGGATCCTGTCATAATCCCATTCACGGTCTGCGGTGAGTCCTGGACGCGCGGAGACCACCTGCCGCTGAAACCCGATGGAGTCTCCTCTCTGTGGACTTGTTGCTTCAGAGAGAGAGAGAGCCCCACCTCGTTACTCCACACCCCGCCCACTGCCGTCATGGAAATGTAGTTTCTTTGAAAGAGAGGAGTCGGCGTCACTGCAGAGCTGATGAGGTACAAGGACTCCACGTCCGGGTCTGAGATGGGCGGGTTCGCTGAGACCAGAACAGCTGGGACATGAGAGCAAATACTGGACTTCAGTGGATCTCTGTGGAAAGATCTCAGTCACTTTAGAGTCTGCTGATTTGTTCTCTCCTCTCTAAAGACTCAGAGTCTGACGTCATGTCGTTTATCTCATAGTCTGACTTTAATAAATATAAATACAGCTTTTAAAAAACAACATAATTTACCTCTGAGAATAATTACTGTCTGATTCACTCTGCAGCATGAAGACCTGTGGCGCCCTCTAGTGGTGCGTTCTGCTCAGTACCTCCTGAGAGGGTCAAACTACAAGACAGAGAAACTTCCCTTACAATATATCCTAATAATAATTTAATAAATGTTAACCTTTATGGTGCTCATTTCTGCATCCACTTTATTTGATATTTAATATTCTTTAAGTAATTATTTTTGATTATTTTCAAAAATCTGTTTATTTTAATTTTTTACACATTATATACAAAGATCAATGTTAGCAATTAAAACAAGTGATGTTGTTTGTAACAGGAAACAAAAGAAGTGAATGAATGAAAAAAAACAATCAAAATAAATGATAATAATTTAAAATAAAAGATAAACAAATAAATAAGAAAATAAATAGTAGTGAAAATACAATAAAATAAATAGGTTAACATTTAAAAAATAAATAAGTGCAATAGGTAAAAATATATATATATATAACAATAATAACAATTAAACTAAACAATAAAAATGATAATAATAATAATAATAATACCCAAAAACAACCTGAGAAATAAAAAGAGTAAACACCACATGTGATAAAAGTTCTTCTTCTGTTAACTTTTGATTTGAGTTTTTCTCTGGACACAAATCCAGAAGAAAATTTGCCAGAAGTCTTGTCACCTCTTTGTTGTTGTTGTTGTTGTTAGAGGCCTTTAAATTTAGGAATTGAAGTGTTTTTATTTTTATTCTTTATTTCTCGTAAGTGGTAATTTATTTATTTGTTGGATGCATTTCAGCCTCAATGTGACAGGACAGCTGAAGAGAGACAGGAAGTGTAGGAGGCAGAGACCTGGAACAAATGGTTGAGATCTGGAGTCCAACCAGGGTCTTTATTTCTAACATATAGTGGTGGATATGGATATGGTTTATAAATATGCACTGGTCTGTTGACATGCGGTCTTAGTCTCATAGAGTGTTGATGTGAAAGTCTGTGAATGTGCTGCCTCACTTCAGAAATATTAAGGAAAGAAGGGAGATAAAAAATATTTATATATCTGTATTAAAGGAGCCTAAAATACAAGTTCTGATGCATCATTTGAGTTTATAACAAATGATTTTTTATTTTAATTTTCTATCAGCTCACTTTTCTTTAAAGACGGCCTGGTTGTTGTTGTTTGTTCTGTTTTCTTTTGTTTACATGTTTATTTATTTGTCTGTTTTTGTTTCATGTGTTTGTTTGTCATGGTGTAAATATATGTGTATAATGGAAAAGGTAAATACAAATTATAAGGAGTTAAAACTGCAAAACAAAAAGAAAAATATGAAATATGATATGCAAAACTAAATTTCATCTTAGCTCAAGTTTCTAGCTCACTGTGGACCCTTCCAGGATTTCCCACTCATAGTTATTTCTCCTACTTCAGTGGAACATCAGCTCCTTTATTTTGAGGGTCATAGGGTGAAAAGTCTGTGAACCCCAGATCTCCATTATAGAAAGCAGAATCCCATCAATGTGAGTAACTTTGATACAACATCAAGAATAAAACTTCAGTAAAGGAGTTTGAACATATCAGCCCAGGCTGATCTCTCTGAGTTGTTGCACTCTTGATTTAACTCATGTTGTGCTCTCTGTGGTCACTTCCTGCTCTCCAGATAAATGACTTCTACTTCAAACAAAAGTCTGAGGACGACTGACCTCTGACTGAACACCACGCTGACATTCACAGATGTTAGCTTCTGAGAAATGTCAGAGTGAAACTCATCAACCTCTAATTAACATCTCATTTACACGAGTCATTGTCTCTCTGAATGGAAGGATCGGCCGAACAATTAGCAGCTTAGATACCAACAAAAGAGACGTGAGGTGAGGTGAGGTCATGATCCATGATTCAGGAAACATGACGTGTTTGGCCGCTCTTGAGACATTCCTCAGTAATCATCCAGTCTTAACATACAGAATGTAAAGTAGTCAAATAACCGGTTAATTTCCTCTTCTTACAAATTAAAGCTACAGTAAGTAATTTTCATCTGGTTATGAAACTGACAGAAATCATTACTGATGCCTCTATGAGACCTGAGGTTTTTAAAATCACACTTATTTAACACTCACAGAACTTAAACATAAAGTATTAAAGAACCACGAGTTGACAGGGAACAACATAATACACACAAACTTAAAGTTCCCTACTGGAGCTTTAAAATGCTGGAACACGTGGGACATCAAATGTAACAGGATTCATTTGTTGACGGTTTTTATTCCCTGGCTCTCTCCCTGATCTTCTGCTTGTCTAAGATGCTTGATTCTGATTGGTCCAAACCCCTTGACTACAGTTATTAACTTTCTCTAACAGGACTAATCATGTGAAATGAGAAAATCAAGAAGCTTTTTAATATGTTTATTTATATGAAACATCCTCCCAGTCATGAAACAAAGGATATATTTGGTTATATAAAAAAATGACTGTCTCTTTTAGGACTGTAATGTTGATCCATCATGTCAGCGCTCCAACGCCGCACAGTCGTAGCTGGTGAACACCAACTCCTGTAAACACAAACACCAGAGGTATCATCAGACAAACAGACAAAAGGTTTATAAAACCCTCATCAGGACATGACCCTGATGTGACATCAGCACATCCTCACTCTGCATTAACTGTGTTTCCTCTCTGTACCTGACCTGGATTCATCAAAGTGAATTAACGCTGACCCTGGTCTGCGCCTGGTCTGCTCCACCAGGTCACTTCAGTCTGTTCTGGTGGACCAGGCACAGACCCAGATGTGCCTGACGTGAGGTTCAGGTGCACAGGATCAACAATCCACAGAGGACTGAATGTTTTTTATAATCTGCTTCATAAAGCCGGTTTAATCCTGTGAAACGACCCACTGAGTGACCCATTAACCAGCAGGCCGTTTGAGCACATCTCATCAGAGTCAGTCTGAGTCAGACTGAGTCTGTTCTCATGACGGGCTGCACAGACTCAGAGAGGACGGGCAGAGAGAGGCTCGGTGACGGGTCGCTTTAAAACATGAAGGTCTTAAACTGATCTAAGAATCCTTAAAGGAGAAGACTCCACCTTCACTCTGACCTTGATCCTGGATCACAGCTGAACTCTCTCTGTTAATGAACAACTCAAGATATAAAACTCCTCCACTCTGCAGCAATGAAAGTAGAGGAGTAAAGTAATATGGGAGGTCGAGCCTTCAGCTGTCCTTTGGAACAGCTTCTTTTATTTTTTCTGTCTTCTGTTCTTCCTTCTTTCTTTCTTTCTTTCTTTCTTTCTTTCTTGTTTCCTTTCCTTTCATTCCGTCCTTACTTTCTGTCCTTTCTTTTCTTTCTTCCTTTCTTTACTTCTTTCTCTTTTTCTTTTATATTCCTTCTTACTTTCTTTCTTTCCTTCTTTCTCTCTCTTTCATTCCTTTCTTCTTTCTTGTATTCCTTTTTCCTTTCATTCTCTCTTTCATTCTTTCTTTCTTTCTTTCTTTCTTTCTTCACTTTTCTCTCTTCTTCTGTCTTCCTTTTTTCTTTCATTAATTTTTCCTTTCTTTCTTTTCTTCTTTCTTTCTCTTTCATTCCGTTTTCCTTTAAATCCTTCTTTCTTTCATTCATGTTTCCTTTCTTTCTTTTTCTTTCTCTCACTTCACTTCTCTCTCTTCTTCTGTCTTCCTTTTTTTTTCATTCATTTTTCCTTTCTTTCTTTTCTTTTTTCTTCCTCTTTCTTTCTCTTTCATTCCGTTTTCCTTTAAATCCTTCTTTCTTTCATTCCTTTTTCTTTTCATTCCTTACTTCTGTCTTTCTTTCTTTCATTCCTTCCTTCTTTCTTTTATTCCTTCTTTCTTTCTTTCTTTCTTTCTTCACTTTTCTCTCTTCTTCTGTCTTCCTTTTTTCTTTCATTAATTTTTCCTTTCTTTCTTTTCTTCTTTCTTTCTCTTTCATTCCGTTTTCCTTTAAATCCTTCTTTCTTTCATTCATGTTTCCTTTCTTTCTTTTTCTTTCTCTCACTTCACTTCTCTCTCTTCTTCTGTCTTCCTTTTTGATTTCATTTTCATTTTTCCTGCCATTTTTTCTTTCTTTCTTTCTTTCTTTCTCTCCATTCATTCTGTCCTTTGTTTTCTTTCTTGCTTTCTTTACTTCTTTCTCTTTTTTCTTTTTCATTCCTTTTTCCTTTCATTGCTTCTTTCTTTCATTCATTCATTTTTCCTTTTGTTCCTTTCTTCTTTCTTTCTTTCTTTCTTTCTTTCTTTCTTTCTTTCTTTCTTTCTCTCTCTTCACTTCTCTCTCTTCTTTTGTCTACCTTTTTGATTTCATACATTTTTCCTGCCATTCTTTCTTTCTTTCTCTCCATGTTTCTTCATCCTTTATGTCTCCTTTTCTCATCCCCTCCTTTCCTTCTATCCTTCCTTCACCATTTATTCTCCTCTTTTTCTTTCTTCTGGTCTCCCTCTCTTCTCTCTTTTCTTAGACCTTTCTGGAGTCCCTGAGCTCCCTTGTCTCGTACGTTCCTCTGGATCTCTGCTGTAGATTCCTTTTTTGGGGTCTGTTATTCATCCTTTCTTTCCTTCTTTCTTTCATTCCTTCCTTCTTTCTTTCTTTCATTCATTCCTTCATTCCTTCCCTCCTTCTTTCTTTCCCTCTTCCTATCCTTCCTTCCTTCCTTTCATTCCTTCTTTATTTCTTTCATTCTTTCCCTCATTCTTTCTTTTCCCTCTTTCTCTCCATGTTTCTTCATCCTTTATGTCTCCTTTTCTCATCCCCTCATTTCCTTCTATCCTTTCCTTCCCCATTTCTTCTCCTCTTTTTCTTTCTTCTGGTCTCCCTCTCTTCTCTCTTTTCTTAGACCTTTCTGGAGTCCCTGAGCTCCCTTGTCTCGTAGGTTCCTCTGGATCTCTGCTGCTGTGGACGTGGTCCAGACTCCAGCTGCTACAACTACTACTATCCGTCTCCCCACTATCATCTCTCTCTCTCTTCATCTCCCTCTATCCCTCTCTCCAACACGGTCTCAGCAGATGTGTGTCTAACATGAGTCTGGTCCTGCTGGAGGTTTCTGCCTGTTAAAGGAAGTTTGTCCTTGCCACTGTAACTTGCTAAATGCTGCAAAGTGCTCTGCTCATGGTGGATTAAGATGAGATCAGACTGAGTCCTGTCTGGAAGATGGGACTGGATCTGATCCGGTCTTGATGTTGGGTCTTTGTTAATAATAGAACATAGAGTACGGTCTTACCCCGTGACATTTCTCGGACATGAAGATGAAGAGCTGCCTCAGAGTTCCCCCGAACTTCCTCACTTCTCTGGTGTAGGCGCAGCGTCTCTGTCTCATCTCTTCCACCAGGGAGATGTAGATCCTGATTTTCTGCATCACGCACGCGTTCTGTCAGCAGGAGGGGTAATTAGAGTCCCCGAGTCTGATTTACAGCCGAGGTATGCAGTCAAAATACCACAGATGTTTGTGTAGAATATCCAAAACAGACAGAGGGCCGAACAGAAGACACATTTTTTATTGTGGCTGGAGGTTTACAGTGTGAACTTTAGTTACCTTTCAGATACTATCATTCTGCTGCACAATAAGAGGTCGTACTCACGTGGACATCAAGGTAGAGATCTGGCATGTGGGCCATGCAGTAACCCTGGATGGAAAAATATAACAAATATCAACCATCAGGTTCCAAAATGTCACACAGACTGCATCATTACAAGTAGTTCTCATACTATAAACCTCATACTCTGAGAAATCACTCATCTGTCTATAAATGAAGGAATAAAACAATCATGTGTAATCTTAGGTATGATATATAACACAATATAAGACACAGGAGCATGCATGCTGCAGAGTTCCATCTCATGCACACAGCACACACATGTCCCTGACAGTGACCCCTTACCGTCTCATAGTCCCTCTTCAGGTGTGCAGCCCACCCGGTGAGCTCCCGGGCCATGCTCAGCACCTTGGAGTAACACGTCGGAGGGAAGAAAGGCGAGCTCAGCGTGAGCGGCACCAAACAGGACAAGAGCAACAAGCGGTGAAAGAGCGCCATGACTCACTGACACCTCCAGCTTCACACAGAGACCTCTGTCAGTGTGTTTGTTTGTGTGTGTGTGTGTGACCACTTCACACACACGTAGCCACGTATGCATGCAGCCAGACTCTAACACACACCTCCTCTGTGGACTGGGACACCGCCGAGGAGTGACAGGCGACCGTCAGCACTTATCTGGACGGAGGATTGAGAGGGAGGAGGAGGTCCAAAAGTTTGAGTATTAAGAAAAATGTGATATTTATCTGAAGGTGGATCATGATGGAAAAATTATACAGGTTTTAATTTCTGCAAAAATTAAAGAGCAACACAAGAGAAATATTCTTATATGCTCTGGTCCTCTTAACCCCATAACGCAATCAGGTTCTTTCTTTCTTTCTCTCTTTCTTCTTTCCATGTTTCTTCATCCTTTATGTCTCCTTTTCTCATCCCCAGCATTTCCTTCTGTCGTTCCTTCACCATTTCTTCTCCTCTTTTCTTTATTCTGGTCTCCCTCTCTTCTCTCTTTTCTTAGACCTTTCTGGAGTCCCTGAGCTCCCTTGTCTCGTAGGTTCCTCTGGATCTCTGCTGCTGTGGACGTGCCAGACTCCAGCTGCTACAACTACTACTATCCATCTCCCCACTATCATCTCTCTCTCTCTTCATCTCCCTCTATCCCTCTCTCCAACACGGTCTCAGCAGATGTGTGTCTAACATGAGTCTGGTGCTGCTGGAGGTTTCTGCCTGTTAAAGGAAGTTTGTCCTTGCCACTGTAACTTGCTAAATGCTGCAAAGTGCTCTGCTCATGGTGGATTAAGATGAGATCAGACTGAGTCCTGTCTGGAAGAGGGGACTGGATCTGATCCGATCTTGATGTTGGGTCTTTGTTAATAATAGAACATAGAGTCCGGTCTAGACCTGCTCTTGTAAAAGAGACTTTGTATCTCATTGGGAATATTCCTGGTAAAGTAAATAAATAAATAAAATTATTATTATTATTATTATTATATATGTAACCTGCTGTATCATGATGATTGATGACTGGTTGAATGTTGCCATGGCTCCCTAGTAAATAATTATCTTTTGCTCATTGATTTCCACTAAAAACTGAACAATTCAGAGAAAAAAAATACAATAAATTAGTTTTTTTTGCAACAAAATATGTATGACGTTGTTGTGCAATATGGACAAAAAAATATTTCTAGGTTTGAAATTACTTTGAAATTAAATTTGAAGGAAACTCAAAGTTTAATAGGCTAAAATGTTGTTTTTATATGTTTTAGTTTGTTTGAAAAATAAGAAACTTTGAGCAAAAAAATTACACCAAAATGCCTCATCTATCAAATATTATACAAATTAAAACTCATATAAGAAAATTGCTATTTAATCTAATTTCTTTTTTTTCTCCATTTTCAAAGAAATTATAATTTTCTGACAATTATTTGATGCTTCAGGTTTTAGGAATCTGTTTCTTATTAATGCATCTGCAGCTGAGCATTAACTAACAGATGATCTGACTTGAGTTTGATCATGAAAGTGAGACATGACTTTCATTTCCCATCAGACTGCAGGTCTACAGGCTGCTTTGACGTCATGTAACGCCTTTTCTGTCCACTAGATGGAGCTCATCTTGCAAATTTAAACTCCTCTTCCTTTGCATTCCTCAGGACTCCTTCTCTTCAGAGTCATGTTGAAGTTTTACAACTCCTTCTTTAGAATCTAAATGAAATCAAAATAAAACTTGTATGTGACTGATTCTCTTCACAGGTAGAGAGACGATCCTCTCTAACATTGTCGGCTCCTGAGGCTCCCTGCTGGTAAAGTAGCTTACCTCTGTCTCTGTCCAGCTGTGATGTGACACTGCCATCCTCCTCTCATCTGACAGAACAGCTGATGGAGCGCCGGCCTGTTTCTGACGGATGCTCGTCACCTCTGGTGGTGTGTGTTGGGAGTTGAAGGTCTCTGTCCCCTCTCTGTATGAAGATGGATGGCCCACACGGAGAGAGAGCGTCTTGGCATGACGGAGAGGAAGGAAATGTGCTCTGTAAGCATATCTCTGCTCCCACAGTCCCAGCGCCCGGACGTCCTCCTCTAACCTTGGTGTGCTCAGATATCAGGGGACGCTGGTGACCAGGCCGCCATTAGGAGGGTCCGATGTGTTTTACAGCGAGTGGTTAATGGCCTCTGAAGTTAATGCATCATGAGAGGCTGGACTGAAGGAATCTACCCAGAAGACAAATTTGATGGTTTTAAAGCCCTGCATATTAATTGCATATCAATCATGAAGCTGACTCATAAAGGAGAGTCCTCTTTAACCCCTTTTATAAGGAAACACTGCATCTTTCTCTCCTGGACACTCAGGCTGTCTCTCACTCTCTCTCTCTTGTTTAAGAGGACCTAAATGTAAAAACAAAGATAAAGGAGGAGAGTGCATCACTTTACATCCCTGTTTTATCAGCTTTTCAAGCAATTAAGACAGCAAAGTATCATCAATCTGGTTCTGCTGGAGGTTTCTGCCTGTTATAGGGAAGTTTGGGAGTCAGTTTTGGAAAAAGGTTTGCTCCATTATTGGTTTATTGAAGTAACAGTGGTATGGACACAGTAACTTTTAACTGGCAGAAACCTTGAGTAGGACCAGACTGATGTTGAACAACATCTGCCTGTGATGGGATGTTAGATTGGGGTAGAGGGAGATGCAACTTTAAGCATTTAAGACAGTAATCTATGAAAAAGGAACATCAAGTATGTCAGAAATCTCATCTCCAGTCCTGGCAGACCACTGTCCACAAATGAGTCTGGTTCTGCTCGAGGTTTCTGCCTGTTAAAGGGAAGTTTTGAAGCCACTGTTGAACAATGTTACCAAGTGTTATGTGCATTGATGTGTTTAAGTGAAGTATCATGAGATCATTTGATATGACAGAGACCAAACTTTAATTCACTATGAGAGTCAAATGACAACAAGTCAGAGGTAAGAGTGGCAAGGACAGACTTTCCATTTATAGGCAGAAAACTTAAGCAGAACCAGACTGATGTTGAACAGCTATCTGCCTGTGTTGGGATGTTAGATTGGGGTAGAGGGAGATGCAATTCTAAGCATTTAAGACAGCAAACTTTAAAAAAGGATCATCAAGTATGTCAGAAATCTCATCTCCAGTCCTGGCAGATGACTGTCCTCAAATGAGTCTGGTTCTGCTCGAGGTATCTGCCTGTTAAAGGGAAGTTCTGAAGTAACTGTTGCAAAATGTTACCAAATGTTTGCTTCATTATCGGTCGCAAGTAACAGTAGCAAGGACAGACTTTCCTTTTATAGGCAGAAAACTTGAGCAGAACCAGACTGATGTTGAACAGCTATCTGCTCGTGTTTGGATGTTAGAGTGGGGTAGAGGGAGATGCAATTCTAAGCATTTAAGACAGTAAACTTTAAAAAAGGATCATCAAGTATGTCAGAAATCTCATCTCCAGTCCTGGCAGACAACTGTCCACAAATGAGTCTGGTTCTGCTCGAGGTTTCTGCCTGTTAAAGGGAAGCTCTGAAGCCACTGTTGCAAAATGTTACCAAGTGTTTGCTCCACTCATGGTGTATTGAAGTAACAGTGGCAAGGACATAGTTCCCTTTATAGGCAGAAACCTTGAGTAGGACCAGACTCATGTTGAACAGCCATCTGCCTGTGATGGGCTGAGGAAGATAGTGGGAGATGGGTCCAGGCTAACAAACACCAACAGTAACAGTGGACCGTACAGACTCATGGCTACGGACTGATAATAGCTGTAACTGTTATAGTCAATGAGTATAATATTAAAATCAACAATTATAATTGTAATTAGAAGAGGATTGATAATGTTAATTATAATAGTAAGATTTGAACAGCTCAACATAAACAATATTAATCATTCAAAATGTTTATATAATAATAATAATAATAATAATACTGTATATAATAATAACACTACATATACAAATACAAAATTACTAATAATGATGTATATGATAAAAATAATAATATCAATTATATAATTATCCTTACTGTTATTATTTTAATTATTAATATGAATTGTAATGGTAATAAAAGTAAGAATAATATTAAATTTGTAGCAGTTGTTTTAGCTCAGTTGTGGGATGTATTTTCCACTAAGTGCTGTGTCATAATAGTTTAATCCTGACCTTCATGAGGTGAACAGCTTAAACTTGTGTAACCCTCAGTCTATATGTCTGCTGACGAGCTGCATGAATTAAAACATGACTAATATAATAAACATTACAACTCACTGTGTTTGAATATTAAAGGGAAGCTGCAAGGATGCAGAAGGAGACATAAAACAGACTCACAATAAAACACCTGAGAGACATGAGAGTCCATTACTGTGTCTATAAAATGAATTAACATTTGTTTCCACATAACTAAAGCTGTTAGGAGACAACACGTTCTGATAGACTCACCTGAGGGATGGAGAGAGGGAGGGAGGAAACAGGCTGAAACAGCACTCTCAAATCTGCCTCATAACGGTGCCTCTTCTCAGCAGTGTAGTACCCCACAGTGAGCTGAGGGGGGCGCTGTTCTAAAGATGACCGTGACCTCTGACTCCCTGCTGAGAGGAACAAGGGGGAGAAACATCAGAGTACTTTAAGGTCATTTTAAAGCAGCATGTAGGGCATGTGATTGATCATATATTATTGATTGGTTACTGATTATAATTTAAAGGACTTTAACTCAGAATAAAAACTTCTACAGGAGGCTGCAGGACTTTTTAAAGCTCTCTGTGAAGTCACTGACATGTCTTTAATTGCTTTTTATTAAATGTAATATTGCAGGGTGAGGTCTGATTTCAATCACACAGAAAACACGACACACCTGTATTCTTTTTTTATGAATTAAATGCACATGAATGAGCTCTGCTTGATGTTAACGTGAGGAAACCCTCACACAGCGCATCATCCACAGCCGGGGATGTGGAGGTCAGTCTGTGACCAGAGTCTCCCTGTTAGACCTCTCTCCTCTGAGCAGAGTCTCCCTGTTAGACCAGAGTCTCTCTGTCAGACCTGACTCCTCTGAGCAGAGTAGACCTCCCTCCTCTGAGCAGAGTCTCCCTGCTGTCAGACCTCACTCCTCTGTCGTCTCTTCATCCAGGAGCAGCAGAATCCGCATCGCGCTCTCCTCCTCGGCTCCTCCCGCCGGTCACGTCGCCGTTCCTCGGGTGGCAGGTGTCCCGGCGCGTCGTCGTCCTGGTCCTGGCTGCTGTTGCTGCTGCTGCTGCTGCACCTCTCTCGGTCCACGTCTCTGCAGCAAACCGGGCTGGACATGCTCCCACGCGCTGAGGTAGGTGCCCACAGCTGGACGCAGAGGAGGGGGGGACACTCTCTATTCACTGCGTGTCTGAGCTCGGAGCTGTGTCCTCTGCGGGGAGCTCAGCACTGCGGCTTCCAGCACTACTTTCTCAATATCTCATTCAAGCTCTCAGGGAAACTCATATTCACGTGCTGGTGACCTTCTCATGTGTGCTGGGGGTGACATGCATGAACGGGTCCTCCCTTGTGGATTGAATGTTTCCAGAATGGCACCAAGTTTGTCTGCGTAACGCAAAAAAAAAAAACGCATACAGATGAATTGCCTGCGTTCTGAGAGAGTCAGGGGACAGGCTGTCATTCAGGCAGCTGCTTCAGGAATCCTCACAGGGAGGATGGAGCATGCATAATGCAGAACAGGAGATGTAATGCATTTAAAAACTTACAGAAAACTTACTTTTTGATGCACTAACACGTCTCCACTCTGCAGCAGAGCTTATATGAGTCTGTGGTGGTGAGCACATTTTCAGCTTCCAGAGGAGCTGGACTCCTCCAGGCTCCCGTCCTGAGGATGGCAGCCTGAGGGGTTCAGTTTACAGAACACAGCAGCAGCAGCAGCAGACTGTAAATCTACGAGGCTCCAGTTTAGAGCTCATAATGGGACAAACAGATCGTACCATTCATCACACAGAGGCTGCAGAGAGGGCTCCACATGGATGAGCTTCTTATTAAGAGATACAAATTAAATCATTGAGATGAGAGGATGGAGAGGAAGGAAGTAAACATTTAAAAAGTGTGCTTCTAAGTATGAATATATCCCAAATATGAATGTGGAGTGTCTGCTGCTGATTTAAAATCAAACTATGAAGTGATGACATGATGCTTGTGCATGCTTTTCACATCTACCTTTCCACTTCTCCCTCCTCCCTCTCTCCTTCCTCTCCTCCCTCTGCTGATGGTGTCATGTTTTCCTGCCTCCCTCACAGGTTGGACGCTCATTCAACAGAGGGTCACAGCCACAGACGCATCAGCCCTCCTCCTCCTCCTCGTCCTGTCAGGAGTCATCTGTTCGCCTGCGTTCACTGAAGACAGACAGGAAACTTACACTGTAGTGGTACTGCTGCTGTGTGTGTGTGTCAGCGCTTCAGTGCCTTTAGTGCTCCCTCAAGCCCTCTTCTGTGTGAGAGTGTCTGTGTGTGTGTGAGTGTGTGTGTGTGTGTGTTTGCAGTGATGTGTGATTGTGTCCAGGTGGAGGATTAAGAGGAAGACAGGAGCACTTCAAGTCAGCAGAACAGAGGCAGCTGCTGCATGTGAACGTGTGTGAGTCAAGGCTGAGCAGTCCAGCACGTGAAACTAGGTGTACCTACCAGTGTGTTAGTGTCCCTGTGTGTGTGTGAGTGTGTGTGTGTGTGTGTGTGTGTGATGGGCTAGTGTTAACCGGGCTATGAGTGCGTCTCAGAGGGAGAGAGACTGTTGGATGCTGAGTTGAGCAAAGGGAGCAGAAGAAGGAGGAGAATCTGAGAGAGGAGCAACCATGGGGCTCGGACAGTCCAGCAAGGCTCCGGTCACAGACGACACGGACGACGGTGAGTGAGAAACAGATCCACTTCACTTTCTTTTACTGTGGTTTATTCTGCTTTAGTGGCTCAAATTGAAGGGAAGTGAGGAAAGATGTGACAGGACACGTGTTGAGCAGGATTTAAGGTGTTATCAGAGAGTGATGCAGGAGTTATCTGCAGTCTGAAGAAGTTATCTTTGACATACTGAGAATGAATGCAGCTCTAGTAGGACTGCTGTAATGCTAATCAGGCTGCAGCTTCGGTTACTGTATTTGTGCCTGTAGGTAAACTTGTTTTGCAGCCAGTGAGATGTTGGCTCATTACAGAAATACAATACAGAACAAACTGAATGTGCTAAACATACTAAAATATACTAAAACTAATGATACAATAAAATCAACAGACATGATAAAATGATGAAAGTGCTAAAGCTTCCATTTCTCTTCTTCTGCAATAAAATAAAAGATTATATCTGCATCGTTTGCAAAATAGTCGAACAAATGGAGCCTCTTTTATTGTCCTATAATCTATTAAAAACATGCATGATGAGGTATAAAGAACATTTTGAACAGAGCTGAAATATCCTTTAATATGTTGATTCATAAAAAGTTCTATGACCGGCTGCTGCAGCTTTTTCCTGACTTCAACCACGTCCAACATCAGATGTTTAATACTAAATATGAAGAATGGTGCACATTAATGCACATCAAGGAATAAAGAAATATATGCATGTAGCCTTAAACTAATAATAACAATATTTATATTGCAGCTTTTAATATCAAAGATGCAGCATGCCATTTAAGGGATTAAAAGTAATCAGGTGATGAAAGTAAACTACATAAATACATAATAATAGCACACCAGTGAAGAGAAAGTCTTCTGGAGAAAGTTTTTAGTGCTGATTTAAGAAGAATCAGATTTATCTACTCTACTTAACTTTATTTATAAAGCAGCTTTTATACAGACAAGTGTGCAGCTAAAAGAAATCACTAAAATAATAAAATAACTGATGAACTTCAAAATAAAATCAATTCATTCAAATTGATTAAATAAGTAAAAAAATAAAAAACAGTTAAAGTTTTTAAAAAATCAGATAAATAAATGGATATCTGAATAAATGTTTTTAAAATAATGATTATAATATAATCTGATATCTGGCAGGGAAAGTTTAAAGGTCTGATCACCTCCAGTCAGGATAAGATAAGATATTCCTTTATTCGTCCCACAATGAGGCGTGTACAGAACTAAATAAGTACATTTACAACAGATTTACAAAACCAGTGATACTGTAAGAACTGTGCACAGAGGGAACATAGGTGAATAATACGTTGTTTTTTATTCACCTATGTTACCTCTGTGCACATTTCTAACATTTGTTGTGATGTGGCGCTATACAAATAAAGATTGATTGATTGATTACAGTATCTCTGGTTTTGTAAATATATTGTAAACAGAGATTCATGAAGGAAATGAAAGTTCCTCTCAAAGAATAATCTGCTGCATAAAAGAAATAAAATCTCAAAACCAGTTCTTAAACTAACGACCAGTAGAGGTCGACAAAAACAAAGCGTCTGTGTTCTCTTCATTCTGAATGAGCTAAAAGCGGCACAGCAGCATTTTGGATGATCTGCAGCTCTTGCATGCCTCCCTTACGTACACAAAGTGACGTGTGTTACAGTAATCAAGTCCAGAGACCATCAGTCTCTTCAGATGTCTGTTTTTTAAATGTGTTTGAGCTTCTTCCACACTTTGCTTTTGTTCCTGTATTCCCTTGTTTGTATTTGTTCTTTAAAGGTGTTAAATTCTGCCTGAAGTCCGATTTGAATTCTTCCTTAAATGTCACAAAGTCGTGTTTTAGTTCTTGTTTGAGTTCTCGTATTTCTCTCGTGAAGCTAGTTAACCCTTCGTGCAGCGTCTCGGCGTTAGCTCCCTGCATGTTGTCGTCTGTGGAGTTTTCATCCAAATCCAAGTCAAGTCAAATTTTATTTATATAGCACATTTTAAAACAACTGCTGTTGACCAAAGTGCTGTACAAGCTTAAAAACAAAATCAATAAAAACATATAGTTAAAATAATAATAATAATATTTTAAAAGAGTAGCTATTTAAAAACACAGAAAGTACAAGAAAAAGAAAATAAATCCAGTTCTTTCCTGTTTTATTCTGGAGTTTTTGGGTTAGTCGTCTCCTTTGTTTGGTTCCCCCTCTCATTACTTGTAATAGTTAGTATTAAAGTTCTTGAGTGTCTTGGGGGGTTAGTTTCTCCTCGACTGGCTGGAGCTCTGGCCTAAGCTGCCATCTCGCTCATCGCTGAACCAGAAGTCTCAGTCTGTTTTTGTTTCAAATAAGGGTTTGTTTCTAATGAAGGAATGATTTGGGGATTCTGGTCTGCATGAGGCTCAGTGTAATCCCTGAGCAGCTCCTTCAGCAGCAGACTGAGACACCCACCCTGCAGGAGGGAGCGCTACCTCAGGTCATTCATCCCATCTGCATCAGACTGTTAAACAGCAGCACTAAAGTCTCACATAAGTAGCTTAGCAGAAACTCCAAACATCTCGTATCATTGGTGTTCAATGACTCTGTAACTGATTATTCACTGCATATCATTATAGTGCATACAAGCAGCTTAAAATATGAAGCCAATGCAGAAGTGTTTTAACTGCAGTTCCTTAAGTGTCCACTAGAGGCTGGCTGCAGAAACACAGGAAACCACATACACACCCATTCAAAGAGACGATCTTTACAGCATCTTTCCTCGGCTTCGACTCACTGAGGAACTCATCTGTGAGTCACTCTGGATCTGACTGACACATGCTAATCAGCTCAGATTGATGTAATCAGATTCTGGATCAGATTCAGAGGGTTGAAGTAACGCGGGTCTGTGAGCAGCCGTGTATATTCAGCCAACATGTAAACATTAGATCAAGGTGCCGGACAGCCGAGGAGGCCACACCCACTTCCTGAGGGGGCGTGGTCAGAGAGCTCATTCTCATTTAAAGGCACAGACACAGAAAATAGCCTGTTCTGAGCAGGGCTGAAAAAGAGGGGTTTACAGGCAGACCAGAATCTGATTTCAAAGTGTTTTTTTGAGCATAAACTTTAAAGACATGTTTTGGGGACCTTTTAGACCAATATATGTTGATGAAAAGAGCGTGATATGTCACCTTTAATGATGTTTAAACTGATGTATGAGCACACATTCATCTGAGGGATGTAAGAGTGGAGTTTGGAGGAGCCGACTCTCGTTGAGTCAAACGTTCCAGACTCGTTTCGTCCGTCCACTTCTCATTCAGTGAAGTCTTCATATCTGTGATTCTCTGCTTGAATCTTGCGTCTCTCTTATCTCTGGCTTCATCAGGCTGATGGACGTAAAGAGGGAGTGATTACTCTGATTGGCAAAGCTGTCGTTTTGAATGTATCCCCCCTTTTTTTTAAATTTGGAGTAGATAACACAACCAGAACGTATCGATCGCTCTGAAATTAATTCCTCTCTGGCCTCACTCCAAGGACTTCAGATAAGTCTGTGAGACAGAAGTGAAGTGGCTCTCTGCGGTCGGACTTCACTGTCGAGCAGAAAGATGATCAGATTGGGAGGAAGGTGAAGATCCCATCTATCATCATGAGTGTGCACTTTTGTTTTTTGGTTACCCTGTGACAAACAGAAGTGATTTTTCCACACTGATTGTGTCAGATTACCGCCTCACACACTAATGAAATCCACATCCCAGTCTTTCTCCTCTCTCCACTGCAGGCGACCGCTATCAAGTAGGAAATCATTACTCTTGGTTAACCTCACTGCTTAGTCATATAGTGTGCCGTTCTGGAAATGTCACTCACAACAGAGCGTCTCTGTGCTCTGATTTAATGCAACAGCACACCTTTCTGACTCCCTGCTCTCTAATAACAGTGTGGGCGTCCTCACCGAGGGCAGGAGGATAACAAACACACACACAGAGTTTTAAATCAGACGTTAAAAACACTCGGCTCATGGGAGACAGAGTTAATCCCTCGGCTGATGAAACCCACGTCAGGCAGGATTCCCCCCCAACCAGGCGGGTCAGGGCGCAGAGAGAGAGCAGTGAGCTTTCACCTCTCTGAGCAGCAATAAAGATGCAAATGAAGTTTTCACTTTACAACAGGAAGGATGCTTCAAGGTAACGCAGGAAGAAGTGTTGTTGTTAATTTAACAATAAAGAGGAATAAATCCTGACATCAAGAAAAATACAAGAAACTAGGGGTGACCCCAAATAGTGGAATATTGGACTATTCGTTCTAACGAGTCTTAGTCGACTGCCAATCTCATAGTTGAATATTTGCATATGAAACGTGGATCATACCATTCAAACCATGGGGGTGCTCAATGTCTAATGTTACATTATTTTCCTGTTTCCTGTAAAAATAGTGCCTCATATATCCTATTTATATAAATATAGACTTATTGAATGTAATTCTGAGAACAGCTCTTGAAGTGTTAAATCTCCTTAAAGTGGTCATTAAATCTCCCCTGGTAATTAAAGGTGGACTCTCCCATTTAGCGGGACCTGTGGAGCAGACGTACCTCAGCTGGTCTTTAAATCTTTCTACGTTCATGGCAGCTCAAAATGTCAGGAAATAAAACTTCAGTTGATCCTTAAAAACTAGTGATGAAGATGAGGAGCAGCTTCATGAAGAGGGCTGTGAGATCAAGGATTACCGGACCACACAAAAACTGTACGGGGCCAAAAGAACCAGGAGGGATACCCCAAAGCTGTCTGAAGCCTCAAAAACAATCCACAGCATCCCATCCACCTCCACACCATCAGAGAGGATATTCTTAAAGACAGGATTTACAGTCAACAAAGACAGGAGCGCACTTCTGCCCGTACACACGATGGTTTTCCTCACGTACAGTTTGAAAAGACTCAAGCGGACAAAGACGAGATGAAAGACTGTTTTAAAAGGTTCTGTTAAGAGATTTAAAAACCCTTTAGCTGGTTCAGGTTTGAGTTTGAACATTATACAAATGTTTAGTCTTAAGTTGGACAAACTACCCTCTGCAGTGCTGCTCTCTGCTGTGTGAACACTGTTTAAATATCTGTGGAGCGTTGTTCCATGTTTAACTGATGGTGGTCTTATTTGAGTTTTCCCTCCTTCATCACCTCGTTGTTTTTGTAATATAGATTTAAAAACTCTAAGTTTTATACTTATAATATTCTGTTGTCCCTTTGACTTTAAGCTCTGAGTCTCTTAATTGTAAAGGGTTATGTGTAATATTGTCATGCAGTCAGATTCCACTAAGTAAATCCTTAGTCGGGCTCACCCCTACAAGAAACGCTCAAACACTCTCTGAGGTGAGCGAACAGGGACGAGCATTAAAAAAACCGATTCCATAATTATTCGTAATCAGGCTCGGGAAAGCTTCACCAAAGATCACCAAGGAGGAGGAGCTTGAAAATGTTACGTTGGATGTTTTTCAGTTCGGCAAAAGTATGGATGGACTTTTTATCCGTTAGTGCTGCGAAGAAAAGAACTACTAAGTTTGCAAAATGTTCGTGCACGCATATTGTTTGTACTCCGTAAGCTGCAAGCTTTATGAAGCCATGAATGCATGTGAACATTTGTGCAAAAAGGAGTCTGTTTCTTTTAATGTGATATTTTTGGGGCTTTTTTGCCTTTACTGATAGGACAGCTGAAGAGAGACAGGAAATGTGGGGAGTAGAGAGCAGGGGAAGACATGCAGGAAATGGTCGACCGGTCGGGAGTTGAACCAGCAACCTCTGCAACGTGGACTATAGCCTCTATGTGGGGTGCTTAGACCGCTAGGCCACCAGCACTAGAGCTGTAGTCGGGCCTTAAAAGTTTGATCCGACCCGACAGAGTTCTCCCCGAACCTGTTTGAACCCGAATGACCTAGACCGCCCCGACATTATTCATGACTGATCTGGCTAATGTTGCTAGTTTTGGGTATGATGGTCTGTTCATCTTCCACCAGCCTAGAACATCGGTTTCATCTTCCATGACGGTTGTTTTAACGTAGCGTGATACCTCGTCGTCTTCCCAGTCAGCTCTCTGTACATTTCCCCTCTCCTCTAAAGTCGCTCTTTTTGCCGGAGGATGAGCGCGCTCGTCTCTGCAGAGCTCTGGGTCTGGAGTCTCCACATCTTGTCGTGGACCTGCAGCACCGTGCAGAGCTTGCAGAAGAGAGCGGGCATGAGTTCACAATCACTTCTCTCTCTTACTCCCCTCTATCCGTCTTTCCAGACCCAACTCAGTCTCAGCAGATGTGTGTCCAACATGAGTCTGGTCCTGCTGGAGGTTTCTGCCTGTTAAAGGAAGTTTGTCCTCTCCACTGTAACTAGCTAAATACTGTGAGGTGTAATACTCATGGTGGATTAAGGTGGGGTCAGACTGAGTCTTACCCGGTCTTGGTGTTGGGTCTCTGTTCATAATTTAACATAGAGTGGTCTAGACCTGCTCTGTTTGTAAAAGAGTCTTGAGATAACGTTTGTTGTGATTTGGTGCTATACAAATAAAGATTGAGTGAGTGAGTGAGTGAGTGAGTGAGTGAGTGAGTGAGTGAGTGCGGCCTCCCTGTCTGAGTGTGACAACATTCTCAGCTGGTTAAATGTTGTCCAGAGGAATGATGCTGTCTTTAGAGGTCCTGTATTATCACTTTACGCGCCGTTGACACACGACTGCTTGCTGAGGGGAGTCCAGATTCACCTGAATGCTCATTTACCGTGCAAACCCGAGCCAGACCCGAGCCCGTCTAAAATGATAGAAATTATGACTGAACCGGGTCGGACAAATATCTTCAGCTCTGACCAGCACCCTAAAAGACGACAAATATACCGACAGATGTGGAAAAACTCGAATGAATTAAGTCAAAAGAAGCAACAAAGAAAGTTCCTATATTTTCAGATACTTGTGTGCCAACATCTAAATACATTTTCTGCACACACAAACGTGTAAACTGAATTTCTCTGCAGGATTAATGTGAATATTGAATTTGTCTTCGTGCAGTTCTCTTCCTGCGTCCTCGCACAGACAGATTCAGACGGCGTCCTTCATACTCCGTGTTGATTTACAGACGTGTGTGCATGACGGTGATCTCATGTCATGACACGTTTATCTCCTCTGAGAATAATGTGTGTGCCGCCAGCGTTCCCTGAGTACCACGAAGCTTTTCCACCGTGCGTGTGTGTGTGGGTCTCTGTGTGTGTGTGTGCAGCCGGCTCCAGCTAATGGACAGGCCCTGTTTACTGCTGATCATGCTTTATTCACATGGCAGGGACACACAGACCCAAGGGTTCTGTTTCAGTTGTCAGAGCAACAGCAGGAGCTCTGATGTTCCCACGTTGGTGGGTCCTTGAGTGATTTACAGACGTCTGTGTGAGCGATGGGAAAGAAAGAGAAAGATAGAGAGAAGGGAACAGAGAGGGAGAGAGAGAGAGAGAGAGAGGCAGCACGTCTATGATGAGACGCTAATTTAGCAGCCATTCATTAAGTTTTCACACAGGACGATGGATGCTCTCAGCTCTGTCCTACATGAGACAGTAAATGAGAACCTCAGCGTCTCTCTCATATAGATGATATTTAATCATAAAAAAATGACACGTTTCTTTTGAGTCACTCTGCAGCATCAAATGTTGATGAGTCCACGTCTGACGACAGTCCCTGAAAGCTCTCTTGTTTGAGTAAAGTTTACTAAAACCAGCGAGCCCAGCTGGCGGGGAAACTGCTGAGCCTGTTATGAAAAAGAAATGGAGCGTCTGTTTATGTAAATGATATTTTTAAAGACTTGTGTCTCCAGAAGGAAGAATTGTGCTTGCAGCTGAATGCAACAGACGAGGGCGTGGAGCTGGAACGGACTCAGGGACAGGAGGACTCGGTGTTGGTTTTGTTCTTTCTCTTGATGATGGGTTGAAAATGAGCCTCAGATTTTAAAGTGAGGGATCATAGAGAGGGGTCACAGAAGACAGGAAGAAGAGCCTCATGAGAAACCTTCAGGAGCTCTGCCGCTGTAATTTTCCAAAGTTCCTCGATCACACGCCCCTCACAGCGTGAAGTCTTTCCTCTCGAACAAAGACAGCGGAGGGCGGGAGGAGGAGTGAGTCTTTGGAGGCTAAATATGAAATCAAACACATGAAGAGAAAGTGGTTTATGTTTACTGCATGATGGCAGACGAAGCTACAGAGACCGACGCTGAGTTTGTGCATTTGTATCAATGTTTCATGCAAACTCTATGTTCTATTATTAACAAAGACCCAACATCAAGACCGGATCAGATCCAGTCCCCTCTTCCAGACAGGACTCAGTCTGATCTCATCTTAATCCACCATGAGCAGAGCACTTTGCAGCATTTAGCAAGTTACAGTGGCAAGGACAAACTTCCTTTAACAGGCAGAAACCTCCAGCAGGACCAGACTCATGTTAGACACACATCTGCTGAGACCGTGTTGGAGAGAGGGATAGAGGGAGATGAAGAGAGAGAGAGATGATAGTGGGGAGACGGATAGTAGTAGTTGTAGCAGCTGGAGTCTGGACCACGTCCACAGCAGCAGAGATCCAGAGGAACCTACGAGACAAGGGAGCTCAGGGACTCCAGAAAGGTCTAAGAAAAGAGAGAAGAGAGGGAGACCAGAAGAAAGAAAAGAGGAGAATAAAGGGTGAAGGAATGACAGAAGGAAAGGAGACATAAAGGATGAAGAAACATGGAATGAACAAAGAGAGAAAGAAAGAAAAAAGGAAGACAGAAGGAATGAAAGGAAAAATGAAAGAAAGAAAGAAAGAAAGAAGGAATTAATGAAGGAAGGAATGGAAGAAAGTAACAACGAAGGAATAAAAAAAAGAGAAAGAAGTAAAGAAAGCAAGAAAGAAAAGAAAGAAAGAAAGAAAAACAAAGGAATGAAAGAGAGGAAAAGAAAGGATGAATAACAGACCCCAAAAAAGGAATCTACAGCAGAGATCCAGAGGAACCTACGAGCCAAGGGAGCTCAGGGACTCCAGGTCGGTCTATGGTTAGTAACTTTAATGGGACAGGAAGAGTTAAAGTGAGAGACAGGCAGAGAGAGGAGAGAGAGGGAAAGACAGGATCCCAGTGTGTCAGTCTAAGCCTATAGCAGCATAACTAAGACCTGGTCCAAGCCTGATCCAGCTCTAACTATAAGCTTTATCAAAAAGGAAAGTTTGAAGCCTACTCTTAAAAGTAGAGAGGGTGTCTGCCTCCCGGACCCTGACTGGTAGATGATTCCAAAGGAGAGGGGCCTGATAGCTGAAGGCTCTACCTCCCATACTACTTTTAGAACCAGGCTGTAAACATGTTTATTTCTGCTGTAAAGATCGCCTCCTTGAATGGGTGTGTATGTGGTTACAGGTGTTTCTGCAGCCAGCTTCTAGTGGACACTCGAGGAGCTGCAGTTGCAGACGGAGAGAGAAGACGTAGACGCACAGCACAGACAAAAACACACACTGTGAAAGCGTGATTACATCAATCTGACTGATTAGCATGTGTCAGTCAGATCCAAAGTGACTCACAGATGAGTTCCTCAGTGAGTCTAAGCCGAGGAAAAAGGAGTGTCGATTCCACTCATGAGCAGATTTCAATCATTACACGCTCCGTTACTCGTGTGTCCATCATCCAATACAGCACCATTCAGAAATCTGCTGCTTCATACTCTCTCTCTCTCTCTCTCTCTGTCTCTCTCTCTCTCTCTCTCTCTCTCTCTCTCTCTCTCTCTCTCTCTCTCATCCTCATCAAAGTGAAATCTCCGAAGCTTTGCAGGAAAATGACCGTGTTTATCTGGAGTGTGTGTCTTTGTGTATGTTAAGTGTATACTCTGTAATTCTATGCACGCACGTGTGTGTGTGTGTGTGTGTGTGTGTGTTCGTGCATGTGCTGCACAAGCAGGGCCTCATATGGTCCCTATCAGAGCGGGTTGTGTAAACACTCAGACAGTGTGTGAGGAGGAAGTGCCAGCGATACGTGACTAACAGAGCATATCATTAACTGTCACATCCAATAGATCCAGGGACTGCAGGCGAACTGCGTGCGTGTGTGTGTGTGTGTGTGTGTGTGTGTGTGTGTGTGTGTGTGTGTGTGTGTGTGTGTGTTTTAGATAAGTGCAGGGATGGGCAGCAGATGTTCCGTCCTCAGGGAAACGACACGAGAGGGAAAACCTTATGTCCTGGTTGTCATGGTGGCGAGAAACAAACAGCGCCATCCGGTTTCAATTGGCGATAAACACTGCTGATAGACGGAGGAGGGCGAGGTGGGCAGTTAAGCTCTGGTCCAGGGTGTGTGTGTGTGTGTGTGTGTGTGTGTGTGTGTGTGTAAAGAGGGTGATACAGATGCAGAGGGGAGATAAAGCTGCAGTAAAAGGAGCTTTTGTTCAGCAGCCATCGTTCTGAGTTGAAGCTTATTTGACTCCTCTGATGTCGTTGACCTGTGCTCGCCCTGCAGACCTCCATCTGCTGCAGCTTCAGTGTTTGCATTGTTCCAACGAGCCTGCAGCAAATCTCAAAGTGAACGTACTGCAGATAGATCGACGCTTTCCATTCATAACGATTTATAAAACTAGTCTCAGTTCAAACCAGACCAGACCATTAACACGATTATGTTTCCACATTAAAGGTGATGTTTTAATGGTTATGTTAAATTCATGTGTCAAACTTGCGCGTACGAATTTTCGTGTCACTTGATGGGTTCCTTTGAAACTCCACTCCAGTTCGTCGTCATCAAACAACGCTGAGCTCGACTACATTGAATGGTGAAGCCAGTATTGCTTAAGGGGGCGGAGCTAACTTCCTAGTTCCTATCACAGCACAAATGATTCGCTCGAGTTACGATTTTTCAACTCTCACAAATTAATTTGCGCCGCTTGACAAGAACTCGCGTCTACTCCAAGCAGCAACCTCCAGTCTCACAATATGAAGCCAATGCGGAAGTGCTAAAAACTGCAGTTCCTCGAGCGTCCACTAGAGGCTGGCTGCAGAAACACAGGAAACCACATACACACCCATTCAAAGAGACGATCTTTACAGCAGAAATAAACATGTTTACAGCCTGGTTCTAAAAACAGTTCAGTCATGGGGGATGAATTTTTTTCATAACGCGGCAATTTCGAAGATATTACGATTACGAGTTTCCAGAATTAGAGGCACAGCTGATTTGATTGACAGGCGGGAACACTGTAGCTGTTAGCAAGGAGGCTAAAGGCCCGCCTCTTTACCTAACACTCACTCGACAGAAGTTAAGTTGAGTTCAGCATTTCCAATATGGCTCTTCAGAAGCAGATGGGTGACGTCGTGATAAACAGAGAAAAGAGGCACCACTTTGTCCACAGGGGGCGCCAAAATCCACACAGAGCTCCTCTCGGGAGCTTTAAAGTGTTTTCCCAACACAGTCAAAGAGCCTGTTGTTATTTGTTGGTGCATCAATGAAGCTACAACTTCACAGAGATTGCATTGTAGAAGAAGACTCTCTGCAGTAATACGTTCCTGTAACTTGTTCGGCTGTTTCCCACTCAGTGAAATGAAAAGTCAGATTTCTGCTTTAGATTTAATATTGATAAACCTTTAACTCCTCTCTCTCCTCTTCTTCTTCTTTGCAGTAAACTTCGACCACTTCCAGATCCTGAGAGCGATAGGAAAAGGAAGCTTTGGAAAAGTAAGTCTTCTTCTGCAGAAGTTCTTTCTTTACAAACTACAGGAGTCAAAGTGTGAACTTTTAGACATGGAGACATCGTTCTGAACTATTCTGCTTTCATGAAGCAGAAATATCTTATATAAATATCTTAATGACACATAAACACAAGAGTTTAAACCATCCCATGAATTCTAAATCAATACATATAACTCATCCAGCATCATAAAACAAGTCAAGTAGAAATATTAAGTTTACTAATATCATATATGCTACAAAAGTTGTATTTGATCCCTCGGCTGCATCTGCTGATTTGTTTTAATTTGATGTGAATGTTAATTTACTAAATGATGTATATTAATTATATAAATAATGTCAATTTATATGAGTCAGAAAGTAAATATGATTAAAGGGGACATATCACGCTTTTTTCATCAACATATATTGGTCTAAGAGGTCCCAAAACATGTCTTTAAAGTTTATGCTCAAAAAAACACTTTGAAATCAGATTTTGGTCTGCCTGAAAAGTCCTCTTCTTCAGTCCTCATCAGAACAGTCTGTTTTCCCTCTGACCACGCCCCCTCAGGAAGTGGGTGTGGCCTCGGCTGTCCAGCATGTTGATCTAATGTTTACATGTTGGCTGAATATACACGGCTGCTCAGAGATCGCGTTACTTCAACCCTCTGAATCTGATCCTGAATCTGATCCTGACGGAGAGGCGCCTGTAGCAGGACCTTTCTGAACCATTGGTCACAGATTTAGTGTTTCTTGTTGTTTTATTTATCAGTATGTAGACGTGTGTCTTTGTACACAGCTACGAACATGTAGCTATGTGGCTATGCTAACTAGCGCTAGCACTTATCCATGATAAATAGAAATCATCCACTAGATCTTCAAATCTGCAGACGTGGGGAGTAAAACCGACCTCTGCCAGAAAGGCAGCGGGACCTTTTATGAAGGATTGGTCACAGATTTAGTGTTTCTTGTTGTTTTATTTGTCAGTATGTCGACGTGTGTCTTGGTACACAGCTACAGCTACAGCTACAGCTACAGCTACAGCTACAGCTACAGCTACAGCTACAGCTACAGCTACAGCTACGAACATATAGCTATGTGGCTATGCTAACTAGCGCTAGCACTTATCCATGATAAATAAAAATCATCCACTAGATCTTCAAATCTGCAGACGTGGGGAGTCAAAGCGACCTTTGTGTTTATTAAGACAGCCTACAACTAGCATGCCTCCCTCCTAAGCTCCTTGTTAGCACACATGTGTGCAGGTAATGAAAAACGGAGGAGGGATTCAGTATTATTTTATACAGTCTATGGGCTGAACAAGCTCCGAGCTCTGACTTCCTGTTACAGACCGGATATTGTTGTTACGTAACAAAAACACGGAAGTCTGAAACGGCTGGTTTCAGCACACATTTACAGAAAGGTGGAGAAATCAGAACAGGGGCAGAATGGATTTTTTTCATTCTCGGGGGGTCTGTAGACAGGGACACAGATTTCAGGTAAAGAACCATTAAAAAGTCAACTTTGCATGATATGTCACCTTTAAAGCTGGGGTTGGTGTTCAGATTTAGATCCACTTTTTGTCATACTGGTTAAAATGATCTTTATGTCCTGATGGTAATCAATACATGATGTGTTCTTAAAAAAGAGGTAAAAGAGCTGCTCTCTACAGCCGGAGTAAACCTGGGAAAACACCAACCAATCAGCCTTTTTTGGGTGCCAAAATTTTATTTCAACTGTCTTTTATTGTTTTTTTTTTGCATTAATTACAAATCTCACATGACATTCTTATGCGGCAATATCAGCACATCAGCTTACAAAATCTGGTGTAGAATGAAATGAAGTAAGGGGGGGAACGACTCACCCTTAACATAATAATACATAATACAAACAGTACAAACATCCCTTGTAAAAATAATACTAAAAAAAAAAATAATAATAATAATAATAATAATAAATAAATAGAAAAGATTGGTTCTACCACCAATACTATATACACACACATATAAATACATACATATATACATAAAGAAACATAAAGCCATGATGATGATAATAATAATAGACTGAAATACACATATAGATCACAGATAAATAAATACATTAAAGGTGACATATCATGCAAAATTGACTTTTTAATGGTTCTTTACCTGAAATATGTGTCCCTGGCATGTCTACAAACCCCCCGAGAATGAAAAGAATCCATTCTGCCCCTGTTCTGATTTCTCCACCTTTCTGTAAATGTGTGCTGAAACCAGCCGTTTCAGACTTCAGTGTTTTTGTTACGTAACAACAATATCCGGTCTGTCACGGAGTCAGTGCTAGGAGCTTGTTCAGCCCATAGACTGTATAAAATACAACTCAACCCCTCCTCCGTTTTTCATTCCCTGCACAAATGTGTGCTAACAAGGAGCTTAGGAGGGAGGCATGCTAGTTGTAGGCTGTCTTAATAAACACAAAGGTCGGTTTTACTCCCCACGTCTGCAGATTTGAAGATCTAGTGGATGATTTTTATTTATCATGGATAAGTGCTAGCGCTAGTTAGCATAGCCACATAGCTGCATGTTCGTAGCTGTGTACCAAGACACACGTCGACATGCTGACAAATAAAACAACAAGAAACACTAAATCTGTGACCAATGGTTCAGAAAGGTCCTGCTGCAGGCGCCTCTCCGTCAGGATCAGATTCAGAGGGTTGAAGTAACGCGATCTCTGAGCAGCCGTGTATATTCAGCCAACATGTAAACATTAGATCAACGTGCTGGAGAGCCGAGGCACATCCACTTCCTGAGGGGGCGTGGTCAGAGAGAAAACAGAGTGTTCTGAGGAGGAATGAAGAAGAGGACTTTTCAGGCATGCCAAAATCTGATTTCAAAGTGTTTTTTTGAGCATAAACTTTAAAGACATGTTTTGGGGACCTCTTAGACCAATATATGTTGATGAAAAAAGCGTGATATGTCACCTTTAAATTAAAGGGAAAAAATAAATAAATAACTAAAAAAAAAAAAAAAACACGAGAGAGAGAGGGGGGAGAGGGGGGGGGGCTTCACGAGGGCCTCAGTCTGCTACTTTTGCACCTGGTAAGTTGTTGAAATAGTCCAAAAAGGGCTTCCATGTTTCAGAGTACCTCCTAGCAGAACAAAGGGTGCCAAAATTTTAAACCATTCAAATCCCGTCCTGCCGTTTTGCCCGCCTCCTGCAGAGCGTACATTTCCCCAGCCTGCACTCCGAGTCTCCGTCTCCTGCCTCTGCTTCCCCTGACTCTATTTCCTGCTCCTCTCGCTCGTCCTCGGGCCTGTCCCCTCTGACCTGATGAAGTGCTTTGCTCAGGACTGTAGTCCGGATCAGAGTCTAAAAAGCTCTCACCACGGGGGCTCTGACAAGCAGAAGAATGAATGACATTTAGTCAGTTTTGGTGAGGACCGGTTTTGAATCAGTCACCATCATATGGTCGCAAGTCAGCGGAGCTCCGAGGGGTGGAGGGGAGGGGTTAGACGGAGTCCTGAGGAAATGCTACATTCAAATTCATGCTAGTTTTCCGAGACTACCAACCCCAGCTTTAATATATTATTTGTATTCTATTTTATTCTATTTATTTTTTCATATTTTAATCAATTATATATATAACTAAGATTAATTAATGAATTACAATAATAAAATAAATACAGTTAATATATTATTTAATTAATTCTATATATAGTTAATGAATCAGAATAAGAAAAACTGCAATTGAGATATTAATTATATTTTTCTTTCTTATTTTCCTAATTATATAAATTATATATAAATGTAAATGTCAAAGAAAATTGAAAAATTTAGTTATTTGAAATTATATTAGACAATTAGCAGCAACTGGAAGCATTTCTTCTTGAAAATCTTGATCAATTTACATATTTGATTATTTTTCGTTCAATCAATTCACCATTTCAAGTTAAATATTAGACTAATACTCTCTCCCCTCACTGTAAGAACATTTTTTTGCATGTTTCAGTAAAGAAAATTTACTCAACATCAATGCCACAATTACAAATCTGAGGTTACAGCAGCCGTCTCCCCTACTCCTGTTAATCTATACACTGCAGAGTCATTAACATCAGCACAAGCAAACACACACACACACACACACACATATATACACACACATTACCATGCACATGCATACATACATCTCCACTGTGTCCATCAGCAGATAAGCAGTGTGATCATGGTCGGGCTGATTAACCGTGCCAGCTGCTCCACAGATCACTCTCTTAGATTGCAGTAATCGCTGGCTTATTGACGCTCGGAGAACAAACATGCACTACAAACAGATCTGGGCCATGACGCTGCATCTTGAAAACTGTTTCCAGGAAGAAGCTAATCCTGTTTAGTCAGATGCAAACGAAATGATCAAACTGCCAGGCTTCAGCAGGAGTTGTTTCTGTATTCTCACACATCACACTCAGTGTCTATTTCCTCTGACGTGAATACCCTTAAGGCTGTTTGGAAGCATTTTCATGCAATCTGGAAAGACATGTCTGCACTCCCTGGAATGAAAGCATGATGTTTCCCATCTTTAAAGATCTAAACCCTTGGGTGTGAAAAGTTTAACGCCTTATGAGAGGATTAAACAGCTGATCACAGAGATTAAAGAGAGATCCTGAAGTTTACTCTCAGCCTCGTTAGACGGACAACGTTTCAGGATGTTGCATTACGAGTGACAGAGACTTCTGTAGTGAAGTAGTTTGTAAAAGAGGATGCTGGATATCACTCCTTTGTTCTGCTGAAGCACGATGAAGCTATTAACAGTTCGCAAAGAATCTAAACGTGAGTCACTTTGAGCAGCCTCCACAGGCAGAACACCATCAAGTTTTCACACCATCATTCACCACAGTGTCCCTCTCTCTCTCTGTGATCCTGTCAGGTCTGCATTGTGCAGAAGAAAGACACCAAGAAGATGTACGCCATGAAGTACATGAACAAGCTGAAGTGCGTGGAGAGGAACGAAGTCAGGAACGTCCTGAAAGAGCTGCAGATCATGCAGAACCTTGAACATCCTTTCCTGGTCAACTTCTGGTAAGGACATACAAACTTCACTCTGTTATTAATTAAAGTCTGTATGATAAATGGACGTATCCGTGACGTCACCCGTCTGTTCCTGAAGCTCTGTTTTGAAGCTGATTGTTGGCGGGCGCCATATTGGAAATGTTGAACTCAACCTAACTTCTGTGGAGCTAGTGTGAGGTAAAGAGGCGGGTCTTTAGCCTCCTCGCTAACAGCTACAGTGTTCCTGGCCATAGACATATATAGATAGACGCCTCATGGACTGTCAGCGCGGCCGCCATCTTGGATGGGTGCCCAATAAGCTCCCAGTGCATTTATTTCTCCTGAAGGTGTATGCCCAACTACAATAATGCAAGTTTTTACCTGATTTTCACAGTTTGGTTTGTTACAAACGGCAGAGATGTAGTTCAGTCAGACAACTCACATTTAAATTGTTTATTGTAGCAGAAAATACATATTCATGTTTGGCGCCCAGGCTCCGGCCTCATCACTCCCTGCTGATAAGTTTACATGCAGACTTTGAGGAGTGATGAGCAAAACATACTAAACACCCCCGGAGCCTGCAGGTGGAAGCTGGGGAGGCGGCGGGGAAGAAGAAAATATCAGCAATGGCACGCAGCAGCAGAGGCGTTGACAGGCAGAGGGAGAGATGGGAGATTTTTCCCCAGTTTAAATAGACCGCCAATTTGAGAGGCAGAGGGCGGGATTGGATGATGGATAAGAGAGTGGGACATGTGACGTGTATGGCATTGCAGCTCGAGTTGTCTGCCTGAACTATCTCGCAGGCGTCGCTCCATTTATGACAGGGCGCTGTCACACATTAAAACATTTAAAAAAATTAAACATTTTAAAACCTTGTGAAAGGTAATCCCACGTGATCTGCTCTCAGTACTGCGGTGGTTATTTTGTAGGCTGCACAAAATACCGGCATAGTTGTTTGTTCTGTGTTGACTCCGTTTGGCTCTGATGATATCCTAGAGTGAGAACACCCATCCAATATGGCGGCGACGCTGGATTACGCTCCAGCACGTAATGAGGCGTCTATGTTTATATGTCTGTGTTCCTGCCTGTCAATCAAGTCAGCCACGCCCTTATTTGGGCAAAACTCAGAAGTTTAATATCTTTGCAATATGAATAAATTCATAGAGAAATGAGCTCTTCAGACTAAACTCGTGTTTTGAACCAGACTGTAAACATGTTTATTTCTGCTGTAAAGATCGTCTCTTTGAATGGGTGTGTATGTGGTTTCCATTCAGCCTCTAGTGGACACTTGATGAACTGCAGTTTTTATTACCTCTGCGTTGGCTTCACGTCTCGTGGCCTGAGATTGATGCTTGGTGCAGGAATGATTTACTGCCTGAATGTTGCCTGATGAGTGGGAGGGTTTATTTTGGTGCAGACGGATGCAGAGGCAGAAAAGCATCAAAGTAAAATTGGCGAGCGCTCCAGAAGAACAAAGCTAAATGTTTTTAAGATTCAAGATTCAAGATTCTTTATTGTCATTATGCAGGCATAGCAAAATTTTGCAGACTCCCTGCAAGGCACATAAATAATATCACATAAATAAAGTATATAAAAAGTAATAAAAACACCCTAAAAGTGAAAGTGCAGCTTAGTGCAAGTCCTGTTTAGACTGTCAGTAAGGGTGTATGTGTGTGTGTGTGTATGTGTGTGTGTGCGTGGGCGTGTGTGTGTGTGATAGAGGTAGTCTGTGTATTCGAGAGGGTGGGTGTGGGATGATATGCAAATGTTTCATGTTGTACATCTCGACTCTGAAACACCAAAGTGAAACTCCAGCAACAAAGAAGGAAGCCAGATTGCTCGAGGTGTGGGAGGGGCTTTGCAAATCACTCCTGTCGTGACATCACCACAGGAAGGAGCTAAGTCAACCCGCCTTGTGGAAGCTAAGTTTTCATGATGCAGAGGGCTTTCTCCAAGAACATGTTTATTCTATTGGACCTTTCAGTCTGTTGGTTTCTTGTGGATTTATTTTCAGGTCACTTCTTAAAGCTGAAGTTAAATGACATTTGTTCCTCTGACTTCAAACCAAGAGGATATTTAATTTAGGACCAAGGTACACTGACAGAACACATTCCTCTTCTGAAATATGCATTAAAGAAGTTCTGCAGCACACTTTGGGGTTTTCCACATGAGCAATCTGCACAAACATTTGATTAATCTCATTATGCACTTTGTGTCATCTGTTGTATCTGTAAGGTGGTTTTATTCGTCCATCATGTCGGCGATTATTGGCTTTGTGTTGGGTCTGCAGATGCATGCAGGAAAGTGTTGTCCTTAGAAACACACCCCCAGAGCCTGTACCAGCGTCTTCCCTCCCGCTCTGTGAAGTCACTAAAAGCAAAATCGAGTTTGCTCACTGATCCAAGCTCAATTTTTCGGGCACGACCCTCCTCTCCTGGTGGCGTCTTCTTGTTCGCCTCAGCGCGTTTAGGGAGTTTGAGGAAGTCTCCCCTCAGCACTACAGTACAAGCTCATTCAGACTAATCTAAGATGACTCATCAGGTAATTTCAGAGCCTCATTCATCACAATCTGAAAGCCCGAGCTTACCGAGCGCCGGGGAATCATACTTTTCAGATGCCTCATAAGTACGGCTTGTTCGAGTTTCCGGCTGAAAGGCGACATCAATTCTTGATAAGCGTTCCCCGCTCTGTGGTGTTCGGGAGGACGCCACCCTGGTTTCACTATTCTGCAGAAGGACAGAAAGTCTCCACAAGTGCATTCATCATTTTTCCTCCACTTATCAGATCAAAAGTAAGGTATGATAGTTGAGCATTAAAATCATGGTTTCAGAGTGATGGAGGCTTCTTGGACGGGTTGCCAGTCATGTCTCCCTGGATCCCCCCTTTACAAGCTGAATATGTGACATTTGGATCCCATCTTTGTCCTCCATCCTCTCACTCCCCCCTTCTCCTCCCATTTAAACTCCATATCTTTTAAAAGCTGCCACGCCGGACTCAAAACGCTTTTGTCTTTTAATTACTCATTCGAGGGAAACAAAGCTAAATCCTTCCGCAGCGGGACTGAATGAGAAAAAAAACAAACTGAAAGGAGAAGAGGAGGATTGGAAAGGACAGCAAGGTTTCAGGAAAATGGAGAACAGCCAGAGCACCGTGAAAGAGAGGAGGCAGAGAAAGGAAAACAAGAGAGGAGGTGAGCGTCAGGATAGAGAGAAGTGCAGTGCACAGACTCATCAGACAAACAATGCCAGCGCTTGCTTTCCTGCTTGATTGCATGCTGCGTTGGACAGAAAAAAGGGTTGGAAGTTAATGCTTTTGGCAGCGTAAAAGCCCCTGGGGTGGGGGAGAGATTTCCTCCAGAGATGTGCTTGGATCAGCGCTGTGCCCACTCCCTCTCTCTCTCTCTCTCTCCCTCTCTCTCTCCCTCGCTGTGTTGAGTTGGCATAAGTTATGATTGTCCTGTGGTAAGCACTCAAGGTCAGAGACAGGGACAGATTACCTGCAGGCATATGAGCTGCAGTGAGCGAGCAATCAGAGAAAGCAGGGCTTGATTTTTCTTCCTGTCTTCTTTTCGTCTGTTTGGACCGCAGACTGTGAAAAACAGCGTCTCAGTGACGTCACCGTTAAGTGTCATAGATGGTGGTCGCCATGTTGGAAATACTGACTCCAATTTTCTACTCCAGAAACCTGCAGAGTCCTTGTCGGGCGGTGTCAATGAACTCTCAAGTGCCGCAATCGCCAACCAGCGTGCAGATCCTCCGGTGAGGTACGATGTGATGTACGGACCACATCTGGAATATCTGGGACTCATTGATTCTCTCTCTGAGCAGCTTCCCTGAACTCTGAGACTCTACCTGTTTTTTATGGGATCAGGATAAAACAGGAGCTCACTGTGACCCCTTTTCAACCGAGGCAGTTTCAGGGCCGGTTCGGGGGCGGCTGTGTCTCAGTGGGTGGAGTCGGTCGTCTATCAATCAGAAGGTTGGTGGTTCAATCCCAGCTCCAGCAGTCACATGCCGAAGTGTCCTTGAGCAAGACACTGAACCCTGAATGCTCCCTCTGTTGTTCAGAGGTGTGTGAATGTGAAAGAATGAGATCAGCTAATACTCATGGTCCCTCACTACATAGCAGCATCTACCATCAGTGAGTGAATGGGTATGAATGGGTGAATGTGACGAGTAGTGTAAAAGCACTTTGAGGTTAGTAAGAGTAGAAAAGCTCTATATAAGAACAAGTCCATTCAGAGCCGGCGCTCAATTGAGAAGGAGGAGGATTAACTGCTAAGTTGTGGAAACCTTCGTCTGTCACTTGATTCCAGATGTCGGTTGTGTTAGGAAGTTAGCTCCGCCCCCTTTAGCATCATCAATGTAGTTGAGCTCGACCTCGTTTGATGACGACAGACTGGCGCGGCGTTTGAAGGGAACATCACACCAAAGCTGCCGTTGGTGTCAGGATGTAGAAATGTTGTAATATAGGCTCCAATGGGGTCTTCTTGGCTTTTGTGGACACTCCAGGAACTGCGCTCGCTTTGCATCATTGCAGGGCGTCACTTTTGCCACTTGACCCTGACCCTCCCTCCCCCTCCTCTCTCACCTCTCTCTTTCTCTTCTTGTTTTGCTCTCCTTCACTACACGCTTCACTTCCTCTGCCTTCAGCGTGACCCTGAGGTGTCTGAAAGAAACGCCTTCCCTCCATACACACGATATTCTGATTGGAAGTATCTTAACCTCTGGCTGGAAGTATGCGTGGAGCAGTGCGGGTATTGATGTGGCAGCACTGTTGGGGCAGCCCGTTTGTGCCTCTGCTGCACTAAGTCCCTCAGTGTAAGGGGAGCCCTCGTTGGCACGGTGCTGAGTCTCTCTGTGAGAAACAAGCAAAGAGGAGGAGAGACGCCAGAGAGCATCAAATGCTGCTGTTTTCAGCTTTTAACCTTATTTTGATGTTTTGATGTTGAGTTAAGTTTCCATCAATCAATCTTTATTTATACAGCTCCAAATCACAACAAACGTTTACAAACAGAGCCGGTCCAGACCTTACTATATGTTCTACTATTAACAAAGACCCAACATCAAGACCGGATCAGATCCAGTCCCATCTTACAGACAGGATCTGATCTCATCTTAATCCACCATGAGCAGAGCACTTTGCAACATTTAGCAAGTTACAGTGGCAAGGACAAACTTCCTTTAACAGGCAGAAACCTCCAGCAGGACCAGACTCATGTTAGACACACATCTGCTGAGACCGTGTTGGAGAGAGGGATAGAGGGAGATGAAGAGAGAGAGAGAGAGATGATAGTGGGGAGACGGATAGTAGTAGTTGTAGCAGCTGGAGTCTGGACCACGTCCACAGCAGCAGAGATCCAGAGGAACCTACGAGACAAGGGAGCTCAGGGACTCCAGAAAGGTCTAAGAAAAGAGAGAAGAGAGGGAGACCAGAAGAAAGAAAAAGAGGAGAAGAAATGGGGAAGGAAAGGATGGAAGGAAAGGACGAGATGAAAGAAAGAAAGAATGAAAGAAAGAACAAAATAAGGAAAAAAAAAATTAAGAAGGAATAAAAAAGAGAAGAAAGAAAAGAAAAGACAGAAAGTAAAGAAAGAAAAAAAAAAAGAAAGAAGAAAAGAAAGTAGGAAAGAAGGCATAAAAAAGAAAGAAAGAAAGGATGAATAACAGACCCCAAAAAAGGAATCTACAGCAGAGATCCAGAGGAACCTACGAGACAAGGGAGCTCAGGGACTCCAGAAAGGTCTATGGTTAGTAACTTTAATGGGACAGGAAGAGTTAAAGTGAGAGACAGGCAGAGAGAGGAGAGAGAGGGAAAGACAGGATCCCAGTGTGTCAGTCTAAGCCTATAGCAGCATAACTAAGACCTGGTCCAAGCCTGATCCAGCTCTAACTATAAGCTTTATCAAAAAGGAAAGTTTGAAGCCTACTCTTAAAAGTAGAGAGGGTGTCTGCCTCCCGGACCCTGACTGGTAGATGATTCCAAAGGAGAGGGGCCTGATAACTGAAGGTTCTACCTCCCATACTACTTTTAGACTTCAGGTACGATGAGCAGGCCTGCATGTTGGCATGTTTTTCTAGCTGCTTTTTGAAACTGATCAGAAAAACAAACCTGATTTTGACTCGTCTGCAGAGATTAGACGGAGTAACTGCTGCAGATTAAAATACAGAGCGGTGAGTGTTTTGCTCAGTTGTTCAAAGAATGTCACACTGACTTCAATTTCCAACCAAGTGATTGGTGTCAGATTGGTTTTCTTCCACAAACTTGGATTGCAAACTGAACCTTTAACTTTTCTGATAATCTGCAGGATACTCCACGTTCGGTGATGTAACTTGTTGTTGAGACCGAATAAATGCACAAGTCTCAAAGGAGTCGTAACAAAAGTCTTGAGTATATGGGAGTAAATGCTCCACTGGCCTCAGGGAGTCCCTGTTCTGCACATTCATTATGTGATCTTACTAAAGCATTTCTATACAGAGCGAGACATCGGTCTGTGTGTTCCTCCGTTCATGCGTCTCTCTTAAGAAAACACACAGATATGACTTTTTATTAAGAGGGCAAAGGACAAGAGTTCCTCCCAGCAGCTGGATGTAAAAGCTCCACAGCAGCAGAAATGATGTGTAGACGTTGTTCCGTACACTCTGCTGAAGAAGAGTTTCTTTCAAGACGACAAACAGCGAAAGGATGCGATCACGAGGACGACGTGCTCAAGGAACAGACTGTACAAGCTGCTTCTGCAAAATGTGCTCACCACTCCTTGTTTTAGTTTGAACACCGCAGGCTTGAAGAACCGCAGCAAAGCAGCATGTCAGCATGTCAAGTATTTGGCCCGGTGTCAAGGTGACCTGCTGTAGCGGAGCAGAGCTGTAATGAATAAGAAAGCATGCTGATGAAGTGCTAAATGCTAACTCAATGGAAGTAAAAGCATCAGTAGAAGGAGATGATTGATTAAAGATAGATTTAAGACTGTGATGTTTCTGAGTGGAGGTGTGTGTGTGTGTGTGATAGCTCCTCCATGTGTGTGTTCAGGCAGCATTAAACACAGACTGATGGGAGATGTCAGTCAAAGGAGGTGTTGGGAGACGAGGTGGGAGGAAGGTCGAAGGGCTGTCAGCATCGATCCATCGTGTCCCAGTGTGAGTGTGGCAGGCTGTGGTCAGACGGAGTGTTTGTGTGTTAGTGTGAATGTTTCATCTCTGGGTCTCATTCCCCCAAAAACATCTTCAGACGATGTTTCTTAAATTTCCTCTGAAGAGAAGTCTACGTCTGATTCATGAACGCTTCTGAAACTGCAGATCTGTTCTCACCTGGGTTCTTAAACTCGTGCTCGATGCTCCTAATTAGCATAGAGACGCGCCCCTTAAATGCCCATATAAGGGCATGACACTGCAGGAGTAGTATGGGAGGTAGAGCCTTCAGTGATAAGGCCCCTCTCCTTGGGAATCATCTACCAGTCAGGGTCCGGGAGGCAGACACCCTCTCTACTTTTAAGAGTAGGCTTCAAACTTTCCTTTTTGATAAAGCTTATAGTTAGAGCTGGATCAGGCTTGGACCAGGTCTTAGTTATGCTGCTATAGGCTTAGACTGACACACTGGGATCCTGTCTTTCCCTCTCTCTCCTCTCTCTGCCTGTCTCTCACTTTAACTCTTCCTGTCCCATTAAAGTTACTAACCATAGACCTTTCTGGAGTCCCTGAGCTCCCTTGTCTCGTAGGTTCCTCTGGATCTCTGCTGTAGATTCCTTTTTTGGGGTCTGTTATTCATCCTTTCTTTCTTTCTTTCTTTCTTTCTTTCTTTCTTTCTTTCTTTCTTTCTTTCCATCTTTTTTCTTTCTTTCTTTCTTTCTTTCCTTTTTTCATTCCTTCTCTTTCTTCCTTTCCTTTCCTTTCTTTCTTTCTGTCCTTCTTTCTTTCTTTCCATCTTTTTTCTTTCTTTCTTT
>NC_048276.1:910134-966972 GCF_009762535.1 Notolabrus celidotus | reverse complement strand
TGAGCTGATGTTTGATCTACAGGAATCATGTAAGATAACTGCTGTAAACTCCACAGAGCAGGATTACATCTCTTCCAACCTGCCAAGGACACCAGAGAGATCGGGGACTAACTTTGGCAAGCCCAGCTTTTAGCTTTTGAAGGAGAAGAAGAGAGAGTGGTTGTTGTTGAAGGAGAAGAAGAGAGAGCGGTTGGTGTTGAAGGAGAAGAAGAGAGAGCGGTTGTTGTTGAAAGAGAAGAAGAGAGAGCGGTTGTTGTTGAAGGAGAAGAAGAGAGAGCGATTGTTGTTGAAGGAGAAGAAGAGAGAGCGTTTGTTGTTGAAGGAGAAGAAGAGAGAGCGGTTGTTGTTGAAGGAGAAGAAGAGAGAGCGGTTGCTGTTGAAGGAGAAGAAGAGAGAGCATTTGTTGTTGAAGGAGAAGAAGAGAGAGCGGTTGTTGTTGAAAGAGAAGAAGAGAGAGCGGTTGTTGTTGAAGGAGAAGAAGAGAGAGCGTTTGTTGTTGAAGGAGAAGAAGAGAGAGCGGTTGTTGTTGAAGGAGAAGAAGAGAGAGCGGTTGTCGTTGAAGGACAAGAGAGAGCGGTTGGCATTGAAGGACAAGAGAGAGTGGTTGTTGTTGAAGGAGAAGAAGAGAGAGCAGTTGTTGTTGAAGGAGAAGAAGAGAGCGGTTGTAGTTGAAGGAGAAGAAGAGAGCGGTTGTTGTTGAAGGAGAAGAAGAGAGAGCGGTTGTTGTTGAAGGAGAAGAGAGAGCGGTTGTTGTTGAAGGAGAAGAAGAGAGAGCGGTTGTTGTTGAAGGAGAAGAGAGAGCGGTTGTTGTTGAATGAGAAGAAGAGAGCGGTTGTCGTTGAAGGAGAAGAAGAGAGAGCGGTTGTTGTTGAAGGAGAAGAGAGAGCGTGGTTGTTGAAGGAGAAGAAGAGAGAGCGGTTGTTGTTGAAGGAGAAGAAGAGAGCGGTTGTCGTTGAAGCAGAAGAAGAGAGAGCGGTTGGCGTTGAAGGACAAGAGAGAGTGGTTGTTGTTGAAGGAGAAGAAGAGAGAGCAGTTGTTGTTGAAGGAGAAGAAGAGAGAGCGGTTGTTGTCGAAGGAGAAGAAGACAAAACGGTTGTTGTTGAAGGAGAAGAAGAGAGAGCGGTTGTTGTTGAAAGAGAAGAAGAGAGAGCGGTTGTTGTTGAAGGAGAAGAAGACAAAACGGTTGTTGTTGAAGGAGAAGAAGAGAGAGCGGTTATTGTTGAAGGAGAAGAAGAGAGAGCGGTTGTTGTTGAAGGAGGAGAAGAAGAGAGATCTGTTGTTGTTGAAGGAGAAGAAGAGAGAGCGGTTGTTGTTGAAGGAGAAGAAGAGAGAACGGTTGTTGTTGAAGGAGAAGAAGAGAGAGCTGTTGTTGTTGAAGGAGAAGGAGAGAGAGTGGTTGTTGTTGAAGGAGAAGAAGACAAAACGGTTGTTGTTGAAGGAGAAGAAGAGAGAGTGGTTATTGTTGAAGGAGAAGAAGAGAGATCGGTTGTTGTTGAAGGAGAAGAAGAGAGAGCGGTTGTTGTTGAAGGAGAAGAAGACAAAACGGTTGTTGTTGAAGGAGAAGGAGAGAGAGTGGTTGTTGTTGAAGGAGAAGGAGAGAGAGTGGTTGTTGTTGAAGGAGAAGGAGAGAGAGTGGTTGTTGTTGAAGGAGAAGAAGAGAGAGCGGTTGTTGAAGGAGAAGAAGAGAGAGCGGTTGTTGAAGGAGAAGAGAGAGCGGTTGTTGTTGAAGGAGAAGAAGAGAGAGCAGTTGTTGAAGGAGAAGAGAGAGCGGTTGTTGTTGAAGGAGAAGAAGACAAAACGGTTGTTGTTGAAGGAGAAGGAGAGAGAGTGGTTGTTGTTGAAGGAGAAGGAGAGAGAGTGGTTGTTGTTGAAGGAGAAGGAGAGAGAGTGGTTGTTGTTGAAGGAGAAGAAGAGAGAGCGGTTGTTGAAGGAGAAGAGAGAGTGGTTGTTGTTGAAGGAGAAGAGAGAGTGGTTGTTGTTGAAGGAGAAGAAGAGAGAGCAGTTGTTGTTGAAGGAGAAGAAGACAAAATGGTTGTTGTTGAAGGAGAAGGAGAGAGAGTGGTTGTTGTTGAAGGAGAAGGAGAGAGAGTGGTTGTTGTTGAAGGAGAAGGAGAGAGAGTGGTTGTTGTTGAAGGAGAAGAAGAGAGAGCGGTTGTTTAAGGAGAAGAAGAGAGAGCGGTTGTTGAAGGAGAAGAGAGAGTGGTTGTTGTTGAAGGAGAAGAAGAGAGAGCAGTTGTTGTTGAAGGAGAAGAAGAGAGAGCGGTTGTTGTTGAAGGAGAAGAAGAGAGAGCGGCTGTTGAAGGAGAAGAAGAGAGAGCAGTTGTTGAAGGACAAGAAGAGAGAGCGGTTGTTGTTGAAGGAGAAGAAGAGAGAGCGGTTGTTGTTGAAGGAGAAGAAGAGAGAGCACAGCTGCAGACGAACTGCTCGTCCTCTGAAGCTGGCGGTCATGAGTTCAGAGTTTAGCCTCCTGAGAGATCAGACGGTGAACAGGATCTCAGAGAAACGATGACGAGGCACCTCTTTCTGTGTTTGTCTTTATAAGTGTGAGCTGGTGATGGAGAATAATCCTAAAACCACGTGTGTGTACGTTTCAGGAGAACGCTCTGAGGTCTGATAGATAATTCATGGTTCTCTGGAGAGAAGCTTCTGTAGACAAACGACACGATTTCCTCCTTAGCAAGAAAGTGAACAAAGCTGTCATGATGGAGAGGTGGTGTGTGTGCGTTTGTGTGTGTCTGTGTGTGTGTGTGTGTGTGTGTGTGTGTGTGCGTGTGAGCCTGAGTGTACAGTATGTTTCTCTTATAGGAATCAAAACTGAGTAAAAACAATTGAAGAGTTTTTAATCAGAGGACCTGCTCTATTAATTATTTATTCATGGGAAATTATGATTTCACATCGGCTTCAAATTAGATCCCAATAATTAAAATGAGCCTCGAGCAAAAACAACTGACTGAATGTTTTCCATCCCAGAACAACACAAACTCTTCTGTCTTCAGTTTCTCACACTTCATTTCTAACGTGACGGTTTTATGTGATGAAAGTTTTGATCAGCAACCCTTCGGACTTAAAATATGAAGCATATGTGAAAGTGCTAAAAACTGCAGTTCCTCGAGCGTCCACTAGAGGCTGGTTGCAGAAACACAGGAAACCACACACACACCCATTCAAAGAGACGATCTTTACAGCAGAAATAAACAGTTTAGTCTGAATAGCTAACTTCTTGACCGGCACACACTGATTTATTGTAACTCATTATTTTTGAAGATATTAAACGTACGAGTTTTGCCCAAATAAGGGCGTGGCTGACTTGATTGACAGGCGGGAACACTGTAGCTGTTAACGAGGAGGCTAAAGGCCCGCCTCTTTACCTCACACTAGCTCCACAGACGTTAGGTTGAGTGAATTATAGAATCCTTATTTCTATTAACACTTTGTTTTTCTCTCCGTCAGCTCCTGAACTCTTTCAGACCTTCGAGGGCTCGCACCCCGGCTACTCCTTCTCTGTGGACTGGTGGTCACTGGGCATCACAGCGTACGAGCTGCTTCGAGGACAGGTAACTACAGACACACCATGAACTACAAACATGTCCAGTCTGTCGTCATCACACAGGGTTGAGCTTGTCTACATTGAACGGTGAAGCTGGGTAAGCTAAAGGGGGCGGAGCTAACTTCCTAGCATAACCAATAGCTGGAATCAAGTGACAGACGAAGGTTTTCACATCTCATCAGATAATCCTCCTAACTCTCTGTCCTCGTTATCTGTCCTCCCTCTCTGTCCTCGCTCTCTGTCCTCACTCTCTGTCCTCCCTCTCTTTTCTCCCTCTCTGTCCTCACTCTCTGTCCTCCCTCTCTGTCCTCCCTCTCTTTTCTCCCTCTCTGTCCTCCCTCTCTGTCCTCACTCTCTGTCCTAACTCTCTTTTCTCCCTCTCTGTCCTCCCTCTCTGTCCTCACTCTCTGTCCTAACTCTCTGTCCTCCCTCTCTTTTCTCCCTCTCTGTCCTCCCTCTCTGTCCTCCCTCTCTGTCCTCCCTCTCTGTCCTCCCTCTCTGTCCTCCATCTCTGTCCTCCCTCTCTGTCCTCCCTCTCTGTCCTCACTCTCTGTCCTAACTCTCTGTCCTCCCTCTCTTTTCTCCCTCTCTGTCCTCCCTCTCTGTCCTCCCTCTCTGTCCTCCCTCTCTGTCCTCCATCTCTGTCCTCCCTCTCTGTCCTCCCTCTCTGTCCTCGCTTTCTGTCCTCGCTCTGTCCTCCCTCTCTGTCCTCCCTCTCTGTCCTCGCTCTGTCCTCCCTCTCTGTCCTCCCTCTCTGTCCTCCCTCTCTGTCCTCGCTCTCTGTCCTCGCTCTGTCCTCCCTCTCTGTCCTCCCTCTCTGTCCTCACTCTCTGTCCTCCCTCTCTCTCCTCCCTCTCTCTCCTCCCTCTCTGTCCTCCCTCTCTGTCCTCCCTCTCTGTCCTCGCTCTCTGTCCTCGCTCTCTGTCCTCCCTCTCTGTCCTCCCTCTCTATCCTCCCTCTCTGTCCTCGCTGTGTCCTCCCTCTCTGTCCTTTCTCTGTCCTCCCTCTCTGTCCTCACTCTCTTTCCTCCCTCTCTGTCCTCGCTCTCTATCCTCACTCTCTGTCCTCCCTCTCTGTCCTCGCTCTCTGTCCTCGCTCTGTCCTCCCTCTCTGTCCTCGCTCTCTATCCTCCCTCTCTGTCCTCCCTCTCTGTCCTCCCTCTCTGTCCTCACAGTGAGCTCCTGTTTATTCCTGATCCCATAAAACCAGGTAGAGTCACAGAGTTCAGTGAAGCTGCTCAGAGATACAATCAATGTGTCCCAGATAGTCCAGATGAAAGAACCTCCACTGGTCCATACATCACGTCATACGTCACCCTTGGGATCTGCATGCTTATTGGATATCACGGCGTGGATGATTCGCTGGAGTTCAGATTTTTGTAGCTTCTTAAATTAATTCCTGTTTGGTGTGAGCGCCACATTAAAGCTGCGTATCTAGAACACTTCTCGATCTCATCGTACGTTGTGTCATTTCTATTTCTTACTTCCAAACTGAAGAGCCCCCCTAAACCCTGAGACTGATCCTGAAGTCTTCCTGAAACCGATCCCTCCACTTTTCTTCCTGTTCGACTCCCTCAAATGAATTCAGCCAACTTTCTGTGGACAGCCTCACATCTCACGCCCACAGTTTTATCTTTAGTCCTCCCTCCGGCTTTATTTTACCTCCAAACCTTCAGTTAACCCGACATAAATACGTGTTGTCCTCTCCCTGACCTCCATGGTACACACACACACACACACACACACACAGTCTCCTCTCTTACCTTAAAGCTGTGTACTCTGATTTCTCCTGTGCTTTTAACCTTCACTCATTCTGCGATGGACTGCTGAGCACACACTCGCACACCTCCACACCTCCACACCTCCACACCGTGAAATGACCCGGAGTGACGTTGATGTTCGCCCCGTTTACACACTTTCCTCATACTTCACTTTTCTTTTGTGTTAGCCCCTCTCTTAAACTCTCTCTCACCTCACCTCCCTTCATTCTCACCTCCTCCCTCCCTCTGTCTCTCAGGGACATTCTCCTACACCTTTCTCTGACTGGCACATTTCATCGCCGCCTCTAAAGCATGAATCTGACTCTGGGCGTTGAGCGCTGGCCTGTTGGATGTGTGCAGAATTATTTGGCTGCTGAATATTTGGAGAGTTTGCTCACGATGATTCAGCTCCAGGCGCCTTCCAATCCTCTCACACAACTTCACCTCATCTTATCTCTCTTTTTAAAAACCAGCCCCCTCTCTCTCTCTCTTCATTCATGTTTCACTCAGACCATTTAACTCCTCACTGGGTCGCTGTGCCCTCCTGCCAGGCCTGACCACAGGTTGTCAGATCTCAGCAGATTAACAACCCTTCAGAGCTGCGTATCAATCTCTGTCACTTAGTTCTTCAAACGTCTTTTCTCACCGTCTAAATTAAAAGCAGAGAGGAGAACAAAGACTGCATGTTACATGTTAGGTGCATTTCGACCAAGAGTTCTACTTCACCCTGAACTAAAAGGTTCCTGGTCCCCCATTGTTGTCTGACCGCGGGCTGAAGTCCCGGGTAGATTGTGTAAATCAGGCCAGTGACGTATGGAGGAAAAAAAAGTAATTGTACTACACCACCAGACCAGTAGAGGGCAGTAACACAAAGAGGAATGCCATTCATCACAGATGACACCATAGAAGCAGACGGACAGGCAGGTATCATTCTGAGCAACACAACAGTTAGCCTGTTAGCATGAAGAGACTCAGCTGTTTTAGATGGTGCTATATTTCATCACAGATGGATTCACTGAATCAACACGTGAGAGGAGATAAGCGCGAGTAGCAAAGACGTTTCAACACGCCTTTAAAATCCTTTGACACTACACCACCAGACCAGTAGAGGGCAGTAAAACAAAGATGGATGCTATTCATCACAGATGGAAAAAACAATGACTGTGAATGGTTTTTTGAAAATTTTGAAAAAAAAAAAAATAATGTAAAAAAAAAAAACTTTAGAAAAAATGCTTTGAAAATTTAAATTTTTTGAAAATAAAATTTAAATTTTTTTTTTTTTTTTTAACTTTTTTGAAAAAAAAAATTTGAAAAAAAATAAAAGACAAAAAAGTTGACCTGGAGTCTGTCGAAAAATAAATTTTTCTCAAATTTGAAATTGTGCTCCAAAAGCAGAAACACATGAAAAAAAGTGAAAATTTTGCGCCTGCGGTTAAAAACATGGAAAAAGCAAAGAATGAATTAACACAACAGTTAGCCTGTTAGCATGAAGAGACGCAGCTGGTCTGTTTTAGATGGTGCTATATTTCATCACAGATGGATTCACTGAATCAACACGTGAGAGGAGATAAGCGCGAGTAGCAAAGACGTTTCAACACGGCTTTAAAATCCTTTTGAACTCAAAAAGCCGTGATCGCAGAGATCGGCCGGTGTTTTGGTTTAAACGGCGACCCTGTTAACTGGAGACTCTCAGCCGGATGCATCCCTCATAAACGTCTTTAGACCATCATTAAATATCTGATGAGGATATTTTGAAATCTTAATAAAAACTAAACTAGTTTGCATTCCCAGGAACTCCCTCTGTGTTTCAACAGCTGTGTAAACTCCACAAACACTGACACGTTCAGCTGAAGGTCTCCAGTTTACAGGGTCACTTTTAAAACCGGAACACCGGGAGGAGAGACGCATTCTAAATCAAGAGAATCACAGCTTCTTCTTTTGAAAAGTACACACACATACAAAAAAGATAGAACAAATAAAAACTAATGAAAGAAAGAGAAATCAAGAGAATCACAGATGGAAAAAACAATGACTGTGAATGGTTTTTGGAAAATAAAAAAATAAAAAATTGAACGAAAAAAATTGAACGAAAAAAATTTGAAAAAAAAAATTGAACAAAAAATGACCCAAAAAATTTTTTTGACAAAATTTTTTTTTTGACAATTTTTTTTTTTGAACACATACAAAAAAGATAGAACAAAAAAAACTAATGAAAGAAAGAGAAATCAAGTGAATCCCAGATGTGTGTGATGTTATTGTGGATGGAGGGAGGAATAAAAACACTGAGGTTAATCTACCAATCAGACACGTTCAGTATTACAGGCCCCGCCCCCTGAAAGTCCTGGGACCTTTGAAAAGTACTACCCCCCTAGCAGGGGCTCTTTAGGGGGAGATTATCTACCCCTGAACTAAATTTAGACCCTGGGTCCACCGGTCGAAACACATGTAGATCAGGGGTAAAGTTCCTCTGGTTGAAAAACGCCTTTCGTCTCTGATTGGCTGACCAATGAAGCAAGTTTAGTCACATAAATGAGCAAAGCACACAGGAAGGAAAGTGGCGCTCAAGTATGTGAGGGCGTTCCCATGTTTTCTGACCCACACACAGACAGATAGAGACTTTAAGTAGTGTTTTAGAAGAGTCCATTATTCCCTGTTTCCCCTCTCGTTTGTTCTCATCAGTGCAGCAAATGAGTTCAAAGAAGGTGAGCACAAAGAGAGGAGGAAGACAGAGAGAGAGAAACTACAGAACAAACTTTAAGTACTTTATCAAAGAAACGCCTTCAGGCAGTGCAACACGATGAACACAAGGAACCTGTAACATACCCTCTCCTCTCTCTTCTTTCAGAGACCCTATGTGATGAGATCCAGCACACCTGCTAATGAGATCCTTCAGACCTTCCACAAGGTTCATCCCAGCTACCCAGCAGCCTGGTCTTTGGAGATGAAGTCTCTCATCAGAAAGGTAAACCATGTCATACACCAACCCTCCTCACAACATGTAACAGACAGGCAGCAGAATGTTAATATATCTGAACACTAGCATGTGTGTGTTCAAGCGCAATCTGTCCAGAGCTGAGGCAGAGTCACACATTTACAAACTCAGGCAGAGTGTGTGTGACAGAACAGAGTCGACCTCACACGACCTTTCTGGAGTCCCTGAGCTCCCTTGTCTCGTAGGTTCCTCTGGATCTCTGCTGCTGTGGACGTGGTCCAGACTCCAGCTGCTACAACTACTACTATCCGTCTCCCCACTATCATCTCTCTCTCTCTTCATCTCCCTCTATCCCTCTCTCCAACACGGTCTCAGCAGATGTGTGTCTAACATGAGTCTGGTCCTGCTGGAGGTTTCTGCCTGTTAAAGGAAGTTTGTCCTTGCCACTGTAACTTGCTAAATGCTGCAAAGTGCTCTGCTCATGGTGGATTAAGATGAGATCAGACTGAGTCCTGTCTGAAAGATGGGACTGGATCTGACCCGGTCTTGATGTTGGGTCTTTGTTAGTAATAGAACATGGAGTACGGTCTAGACCTGCTCTGTTTGGAAAGAGTCTGAGGAGAACGTTTGTTGTGATTTGGCGCTTTATAAATAAAGATTGATTGAGTGAAACAAACACTTTTCTTTAAAGGTAATGGCGATTGATTGGGCACCGTTAGCTTAGTGGTCTAAGCACGCCCCAGAGAGAGGCTACAGTCCTTGACCCAGAGGTTGCTGGTTCCCCTTGACTCTTTGCTGCATGTCTCTACTCCCCTCATTTCCTGTCCCTCTTCAGCTGTCCTTTCAATAAAGACGAAAATGCCAAAAATATGACTTTAAATAAAAAAAGGACCTAGAGCTTGAAGGAAACCACGCTGATCTCTCACCAAACTCAGAGTGCAGTTACTGTTTTGTCCACAGGGGGCGCCAATATTAACACCAACTCAAAGTTCCTTATAGGAGCTTTAAAGGGGTCCATTGTAATAACTTTAAGTAATCATGTACAAGTAATATCCAGAGAAAGGACACATTTAGGACCTCTGCCAAAACTGCCATTACTCTCCAAGAAGGGGAATAGTTCGTCTTGATCGATTGATTGTTTTTGGTGAAACAATTGTGTTCAAGTTTGTGTCTCAGAGCCAACATTGGCCTACCGCTTTGGGTGCCCCCCTTGTACATAGGCTATAGTCCTCATCACAGCGGTTGTGGTTTGGACACCCGGCTGTGACCATTTGCATGTCTTCCCCCGCTCTCTATTCCCCACATTTCATGTCTGTTATATTTTTGGGCATTTTGGCCTTTTTTTTTTTTTTAGAGAGGACAGCTGAAGAGAGACAGGAAATGTGGGGGGAAGAGACATGCAGCAAATGGTCTAGGCCGAGAGTCGAACATATCCTGTATAATAAATGGGCGTGGCCTCCGTGACATCACCCGTCTGTGTATGAAGCCGATCGTCGGTGGGTGCCATATTGGAAATGCTGAACTCAACCTAACTTAGTGTGAGGTAAAGAGGCGGGGCTTTAGCCTCCTCGCTAACAGCTACAGTGTTCCTGCCTGTCAATCAAGTCAGCCACGCCCTTATTTGGGCAAAACTTGTACGTTTGATATCTTAAGAAGTAACGAGTTCTAAATAAGTTCACCATCGAAAGAGAAATGAGCTCTTCAGACTAAACTCATGTTTTGAACCAGGCTGTAAACATGTTTATTTCTGCTGTAAAGATCGTCTCTTTGAATGGGTGTGTGTGTGGTTTCTGGTGTTTCTGCAGCCAGCCTCTAGTGGACACTCCAGGAACTGCAGTTTTTAAGCACTTCAGCATTGGCTTCAATTCTCGTTTCCGCTTGGAGTCGAAGCACACTCTGCAGCACACGAGTAAACTGTTAATATAAACCACACTGTGCCTTGTTTTCACGTCGTGCCCTCGCCATAAATACTTAACAGACCCGGGTTAGGAAGTCCAGCTCGTCTGTGCTGCACCTTCACCCCCCTGCAGGAGACTTTGTGAATCTAGCTTTTGGGTTTAAATTATTTAATCCCGGCGGGGAGGATCGTTAGCAAACCTGACAAAACCTGCAACTCATTTGCAAACAAGGTGCGCATTCAGAATTTTAATCAGGGGGTCAGTCATTGATGTGGCCCGGCTTGGTGCACCACTGGTTCATCAGCCAATGAGTTTCTGGCAGCGTGCAGTGCTGCAGACTTCAGAATCATAATAATAAAGTAGGATTAGTATTCACAAAGAGGGATGAAGGAGCAGAGACAGAAAGTTTAAAGTTGCACAGAGCTGCAGAATCTCTCCGCACTGAGAGATAACAGCAGCTTCTTTATCGTCTAATGAAATATATAATCTTTACATCACCGATAAGACGAGCAGGAGTCTGAATCTCTGCTCTCCGTGTCTGTGACGCCGCCAGTGGAGCTGTTGTTGGAGCGTTTTGTCATGCCAGCAATGCACTGCAGTCTAACTGTTGCATTGCTGCGTGCTCAGACTCCACGCACCTCATTGGCAGTCCGGTCGCACGTGTAACTGTGTGTGTGTGTGTGTGTGTGTGTGTGTGGGAGGGACGGGGAGAGTGTGTGTGTTTGTGTAAATGTGATGTAAAGAAAGTGAGAACATATTCAAAGCTGGATATATTCGTCCTTCATCCTTCACAGCCTCTTGAATCCTCCTCATCACCGTTTGCTTCCTGTATCACATTCTCTCCCTCGCTCACCTCCACCTCTCTCGTCTCTGTATCCTCCATCCCAGACACATCCTTTAGGGCGAACATGTCCCCCCCCCCCGTGTCTCAGTGGGACTCCTGCCTGTAGCTCTTCCATCCTTCCCTCCCCTGTTCTCACTCTAATCCTTTGTGTCTCCTCCAGTTGCTGTGCATCGACGTCCAGAAGCGCATTTCCTGTCTCGCTGAGCTCCAGGATTTGGACTACATGTCAGATGTCAACTGGGACGCTGTGCTGAGCAAACTGATCCCTCCAGGCTTCATTCCCAACGTGAGTATAAGAGAGGAGGTCTGCAGAACTAGACTCTCACATCTGTATGGGAGACAGAGGATAGCATGCTGCATTGTGATGCTAATCAGATCAGCCACACTCAAGCAAACACATCCTCTCTCATAATGTGCAAACACAGTGACAGTAAGGTGAATGAATGAGGGAATAACACCGTCACTGGATGCCTCAGAGCACCACCTCCCATACGTTCTCCTTCCAGTGTTTCCCTGAAGGCAGAGGAAAAAATAGATGGAGCCAGAACTTCCCACCTTTCCTCGTCAGGCTGTAGACACCACCCCCTGCTGGGCTGAGCGGCGTCTCCCACTGAGTGTGAGCACTGAATGAAATAACCGTCTCAGGTGCGTGCCCACGCCGCTGAGACGCAGACTAAGGCAAAGGAAGCCTCTGAGTACCCGCAGCTCTACAGGTGGTCCCTGGATTATTATGACTAAAGAGGATGCATGTAGTAATTCAGAGAAGATTATCACTAAGAGGGGAGGAACTGCTCTGATTCACGTTACCTTGAAGCCAGTGGCGGCTGGTGGAGTTCTCTCCAAGGGGGGCTATAACTCCAAAATAGCAAGCAAACATGTACTAAGGTGTCACACCACAGAACTTGACCCAGTCCATTATTTCAGATAGGATGAGCCTGTTTTTGTCCACCTCCTCATTGTGCTCATGGATCTCTGTCCTGTAGCCTTCATCATGCTGACAAACATGGCGAGTCACAGAACATTCTCCATGTGGATCCCTGTTTGTTCATGCATCTTTGTCTTTTCTGAAAAGTGCTTCATATCAGTAAGACCTGTCTTAATCCATGCAGGGTCAGATCCTGACGCAGGGAAAGCAGAATAAAGCATTAGCATCACTACATGCAGTTAGCCAAGCCTTCTTGCTGAACCAGGTCCTGGAAAAAGACCGGGTGTGTTGTCTCCCTCCGTCTTTGGACTGATGATTAATTGTGATGTTTGGTTGATCAGGTCCACGCTCTTTCACGTGGAGCTTCTCCTGGTATGTTCTCCTCTCTAAAGGTGATGTTTTGAGTGATTTCACTGAATTATTTAATGCATCTTTCTCCATTCTGCATCTCTGTCCGATCGTCGACCTGTTGATCAGCCGCACTTTATGACAGACAGCTGTGACGTCTGCCCCGTCCAGCTGCATTCAGCTCTGGGTGCAGGGAAGGTGCACCTAGACATGGTCCTATCTCTTGTGTTGAAAAGGAGCTAATGCACATGTACAACTTTTAACCAGAGTCTAAGGACAAAGATTTCTGCACCCAGGGTGAAAACACGTCACCAATCAGACAACACAGATGAACGTGGTGCATAAATGTTATTTTCATGCACTGGTTGCACATCATATAGTTTCCAGAGCTGCGTTACTGAAGAGTGGGTCGTCCTGCATCCTGACTCTCTCTGCTGAGAGTCGTGGAAGTGAAACAGTGACCGAACAATGAAATGTAGGAGGACGGTAGCAGCTAGCACAACATCAACACATCCTGAAGCTTCTTAAGTCCAGGAGCGTTTCCTTCATTCCTCTCTCACTCACATGTTCAGTCTCTCACCTTTAAACACTTCTTCTTTCTGCCCTTACCTCTTCTCCAATCGCTTAAAAGTGAAGCCAACACTGACCATGCTACAATGCTAACAAAAACAGACATCCCTCTTAAAGCAGAGACTAAATTTAAGAATAAGTAATCAGGCATTTCATTGGTAATAGTTCCATAAGTTGGCTTTAAAACAGTTGTTATTAGCAGCCCTGGTGTTTACATGCAACCACACGACTAACACACTGTTTGAAACTGACGCTCTGAAAAGTAAAGATCACAGATGTTTCAGGATCATCGGTCAGTCACTGTGTCATGTCAGAGATGAACACATGAAGAATAAAAACCCTCCTACAGAGGAGTGAATGACTTTATCTAATCCTCCGTCTGGAGCCTCTGCAGAGCGGCGGGTATCCCCCAGCGGCCCGGCTGGCACAGCGGAGGAGAAGCACAGAGGATCGATGGGGAATTGACAGAGTCTCTCTATCTAATTATAGTCCTCTCCTCTTTCCTTAGTCCCTTATAGACAGGAGGAACTCAGCACTTATGTTTTCTTTCCTAACTTCCCCTCCCTCTCTCTCTCTCTCTCGCTCTGCGGCGTCTCTGTTGGTTTGCTGACGTTTCAGCCTGGAGTCCATCGCTCTGTATTTAATGTGTCACATTGTGTAACACTAGATTTCATGTATAACCCTGATAATGTCATGATTGTGTTTCTTTACTGGATGCAGTGACACAGCAGTTTCATGACCCTACAACAGATTAGGAAACAAACCTTAACTCAGTGTTGACATGTTTTCACAAGAACACTTCTGTTTGCATTTAATCAGCGGTGTGCTCAGTGACGACTAGAGCTTTGCAGATTATGCTAGAAATAGATTAGTGTTGGGCAAGTTACTTCTAAAATGTAATACTTTCTATAATAATAATAATTCATTTTATTTATAGGCGCCTTTCTGGACCCCCAAGGTCACCTTACAACATAGCAATAATAAAAGCAACACAACAGTAAATAAACTAGGGGTGAGCCCGACTAAGGATTTTCTTAGTGGAATCTGATTCATCAGATTTTGCCCGTAGTGGATGAATAGTGGAATGTTTGTTTTTCCTTATTGACCCAAAGTCTGCATGATGGTGACCGCATGACAATATTACACATAACCCTTTATAATTAAGAGACTCATAGCTTAAAGTAAAAGGGACAACAGAATATTAGAAGTATAAAACTTAGATTTTTTAAATCTATATTACAAAAACAACGAGGTGATGAAGGAGAGAAAACTCAAATAAGACCACCATCAGTTAAACATGGAACAACGCTCCACAGATATTTAAACAGTGTTCACACAGCAGAGAGCAGCACTGCAGAGGGTAGTCTGTCCAACTTAAGACTAAACATGTTGATAATGTTCAAACTGAAACCTGAACCAGCTAAAGGGTTTTTAAATCTCTTAACAGAACCTTTTAAAACAGTCTTTCATCTCGTCTTTGTCCGCTTGAGTCTTTTCAAACTGTACGTGAGGAAAACCATCGTGTGTACGGGCAGAAGTGCGCTCCTGTCTTTGTTGACTGTAAATCCTGTCTTTGAGAATATCCTCTCTGATGGTGTGGAGGTGGATGGGATGCTGTGGATTGTTTTTGAGGCTTCAGACAGCTTTGGGTATCCCTCCTGGTTCTTTTGGCCCCGTACAGTTTTTGTGTGGTCCGGTAATCCTTGATCTCACAGCCCTCTTCATGAAGCTGCTCCTCATCTTCATCACTAGTTTTTAGGATCAACTGAAGTTTTATTTCCTGACTTTTTGAGCTGCCATGAACGTAGAAAGATTTAAAGACCAGCTGAGGAACGTCTGCTCCACAGGTCCTGCTAAATGGGAGAGTCCACCTTTAATTACCAGGGGAGATTTAATTACCACTTTAAGGAGATTTAACACTTCAAGAGCTGTTCTCAGAATTACATTCAATAAGTCTATATTTATATATAAATAGGATATATGAGACACTATTTTTAAGGGAAACAGGAAAATAATGTAACATTAGACATTGAGCACCCCCATGGTTTGAATGGAATGATCCACGTTTCATATGCAAATATTCAACTATGAGATTGGCAGTCGACTAAGACTCGTTAGAACTAATAGTCCAATATTCCACTATTTGGGGTCACCCCTAAAATAAATACAGACATTAGAATAAAGATACAATACTAGAACAATGAAAGGGGGGAGGGGAAGTCATTCCAGTCCCAAAGAGACGGATTAGAGGGAGTATGCTCGGAGGAAAAGGTGAGTTTTAGGCAGGATTTGTAGGTGGTGGGAGAGGTGGGATTGGGGGGCCAAGCGGCTGAAGGCTCTCGACCCCATGGTGGTCAAGCAAGCAGGTGGGAGGGTGAGTTGGATGGAAGACGAGGACCTGAGACTACGGTAGGGTGGGTATTTTGGTATGGAGGAGCTCAATGAGGTCCTGAGGAGCTCAGTTGTTGATGGCCTTGTAGGTGAGGAACAGAATCTTAAAGATGATGCAGTGTTTAATGGGAAGCAAGTGGAGCTGCTGCAGGACAGGTGTGATGTGGGCTGGTGGAGGGGGGTCTGGTGAGGATGCGGGTAGCAGAGTTTTGAACCAGTTGTAGTTTCTGGATGGATTTGTGACCTGGAGGTGACCAGGGTGTGAACCAGAATGGATGTAGTGTTGGGGGAGAGAGATGGATCAGAGATGGTGGATGCTGACCGGGTGACATATATTAGTAGTTACTGTCTCTGAAAGTACTGAGTTACATTATAATATTACTGTCTCTGAATTGTAATGCATTACACTACCTTTTGAGTTACCTTCACCAAAATACCTGCAGAAGTATGACCAGCATTCTAAAAGGCTGTTTTTTAAATGCATGCCTTCATGTTCTTGTTTCTCTGCAGAGGAGAAGACTAAACTGTGACCCTACGTTCGAGCTGGAGGAAATGATCCTGGAGTCCAAACCTCTTCACAAAAAGAAGAAACGACTCGCGAGGAAAACCAAGGACCAGGGATCTGATGGATCTCCACAGGTGCAGATTTAACTTTAAACATTCAAACACACACACACAGAGAGAAGGAGAGCTCTGCAGACTCAAAGAACTACTGTAGCAGACACAGAGCTTCACATCGCTGTGATCATGTATAATTTAGACAATACGGCTCTTTTTTTCATAACCGCTGTTTAAATATAAATCTGAGTCCATTTTTAGTTGGTTTATCTCCTCTGCAGTGGATCCCTCAGTCTCTTAAGGGTGTTTCTCTTTTAGTGCTCATCATTATTCATTAAAGGGATCTGACCGCTGCTTCCATCTGGCCCAGTTACAGGTGATGAGTTGCTCCTCAGTTTGTCTTTTAAGTGAGCCTGGAGTGCTATTAAGGATATTGAGGACACATTTTAGAGCTCCGTCCTCCCTCAACCTTCATCACAACAAATGGCCCGTCTGTCAGCAGAGCGCATTGGGAAGGCAAAGAATGCAATCACCTGGCTCTCGTCTTTCAGGCCTTCGCTCGCTCCACATAAATCAGCTGTTGTCCTGCTAAACAGAGAGAAGCTCTGAGAGGTTAATGTGATCTCTGGGTTCGATACGAGACGTGGGAGAGGAGCAGACACGTGCATAAACACATACATTAGGATGGTACGGCTGCTGGGCTGTTATTTAGGGTTTGCTGATAAGTGCTCATTGCTGAGTAAAAACAGGAGCTACGTGTGGAGAAGCTCTCCCTGAGAAAAGTTGAGTCTATCTTCTTCTGGAGGAAGTTTAAAACACTTCTTTTTTAATTCAGGGAAACTTTTTCTGTTAATATTAGGGATGATGACCCGATCTCAATCTCAATTAAAGCCACAATCAGTGATTAATGGGCCCTCGCACACCTGCAACCCCCGCCTGATGTGCAGCAGGTGTTGTGTGTGGCTGATTTGGTGAGATTTCGTGCATTTTAAAGCCTCCCAAAATCCATTTCCTGTCTATGGTGAGACATGGGCGTTTGATGCACCGCCTGAAAGTCTGCCACGCCCATAATTTTTGGATCTCACAAATCATCAATATGTCTACTATAGAATGTTCCTTTTTGGGACTGAATTGGAGAAACACCCTAGGACTAGTGCGTAAAAGTATGCACCCTTATTTGGGCGCCATTTTTCACATTCAAAGCTAGGTGGCGCTCTTCCTGTTGGTTTTAGGATATGGGTGCAAGAGGCTTTTTTGTGCGTCCTGATGCCCTGAATGAGCATGTCCGATGCCAGGTTTGGGTACCCAGGCCTAATGGTGACTAACGTGTTTGCCATAGTGTCAACAGGCAGAGGTTAAATCTGCGTTTTGGGTCTTTATACCTTTATTTATAGAGGAGAGGAATCCTCTACCGGTCAGGGTCCAGGAGGCAGACACCCTCTCTACTTTTAAGAGTAGGCTTCAAACTTTCCTTTTTGATAAAGCTTATAGTTAGAGCTGGATCAGGCTTGGACCAGGTCTTAGTTATGCTGCTATAGGCTTAGACTGACACACTGGGATCCTGTCTTTCCCTCTCTCTCCTCTCTCTGCCTGTCTCTCACTTTAACTCTTCCTGTCCCATTAAAGTTACTAACCATAGACCTTTCTGGAGTCCCTGAGCTCCCTTGTCTCGTAGGCGTCCTCCTGCTGCGGATGTTCTGGACTCCAACGGCAACAGCTTCTACTACTCGTCTCATCACCATCACCTCTCTCTCTCTCTTCATCTCCCTCTATCCCTCTCTCCAACCCAGTCTCAGCAGATGTGTGTCTAACATGAGTCTGGTCCTGCTGGAGGTTTCTGCCTGTTAAAGGAAGTTTGTCCTCGCCACTGTAACTAGTTAAATACTGTGAGGTGCAATGCTCATGGTGGATTAAGGTGGGGTCAGACTGAGTCTGATCCGGTCTTGGTGTTGGGTCTCTGTTCATAATTTGACATAGAGTGGTCTAGACCTGCTCTGTTTGTAAAAGCGTCTTGAGATAAAGTTTGTTGTGATTTGGCGCTATACGAATAAAGATTGACTGACTGACTGACTGACTGACTGACTGACTGACTGACTGACTGACTGACTGACTGACTGACTGACTGACTGACTGACTGACTGACTGACTGACTGATTGATTGATTGATTGATTGATTGATTGATTGATTGATTGATTGATTGACTGATTGACTGACTGACTGACTGACTGACTGACTGACTGACTGACTGACTGACTGACTGACAGACAGTGGATAGGGAAGTAAACTGAGAGTGTCAGGAATGACTTCACCATGAGGTTAAATCTGCGCCCAAATGTGCCAAACTCCTCTCCACGGGTTGATTTGATGTGACGTGTGATCAAGTTGTCCTTGGCGTTTCTTTTGTTGAGAAGTAATCACCACTGTTGTTGGATTTTGGCGAACGAGACTCAAGTTTCAAACACAATCAGTAATACGTCAGAAAGTTGGGTACTAAATGTTTTTTTAGATGACCCTGAAGTGGAGCGCAGACAAAGACTTCCCCCTTCAACAGGATCTGCTTTGGCCTCTTCTCTGAAAACATCTGTCCCTGAATGCTGGAGAGGGAAGAAGTGTCCCTCCCAACCCGTCCTGACTCAAACCTCTGTCTCTCCTGATGCATCAATGTGTTAGAGATTCAGTAAAATAGAATCACCCTCCTTACATCCAATAATAAAACCATTTTACTACCACAAAGGAGGTTTCAGTAAAGTACCTCTGAACAGGGCGAGAGATCTGTTTATCAGAAGAAGTGTATTTACAGTGGAGGGATAAATTGATCGCTACAATGGGGCTGAATTCTGGGCTTCCATCCAATTTCTGAATCTTTAGACGTTCCGTTGAGACAGTAAAAGCTCAGAGATCCAGCAGTGAGCACTCTTAGACTCAAACAGGTCATTTAATTTGTCTGCAGAAACAACACGCGAACACACAACCCGCCCCGACCGCACACACCAACACAACCTCTCCCTTACGCCTCACCGTTTGGCTCATTCAAAGTGTTTATGTGACTCTCTCTAATAGAAGAGAAGCACTTTGTGTGCTGTAGACTCCATATACCTTACCAGCCTTCAATAGGAAGTCAGAGCGGGTCCAAAGTGCTCCATGCTTTATGAAAGCTGACAGCTGCTTGTGGAGACCTGTCTGTGTGGATATATCACTGATTTTTCACCGTGCAGCCAGACAACATCCGTCATCCCCCGGCCCATTCAGACAAAAGTTCCCTATTCTAATGGAATAATGATGGCGGCCTCTCGGGGACACATCCGTTATGTTTATGGTTAAAGGGGAAGTAAAGGTACAACCACACAGGGAGGGTAATATTAACTCAGGGAAATGGTTTTGATCTCTCGTGGCCGCGTTCTGCATTCTGGAATCAATCAGGTCGTAATTTACAAATGCAGCTGGACCAGTCAGGGTTCATAATCAAGATCCAAAATCTAGACCGTACTCTGTGTTCCTTTATTAACAAAGACCCAACATCAAGACCGGATCAGATCCAGTCCCATCTTCCAGACAGGACTCAGTCTGATCTCATCTTAATCCACCATGAGCAGAGCACTTTGCAGCATTTAGCAAGTTACAGTGGCAAGGACAAACTTCCTTTAACAGGCAGAAACCTCCAGCAGGACCAGACTCATGTTAGACACACATCTGCTGAGACCGTGTTGGAGAGAGGGATAGAGGGAGATGAAGAGAGAGAGAGAGATGATAGTGGGGAGACGGATAGTAGTAGTTGTAGCAGCTGGAGTCTGGACCACGTCCACAGCAGCAGAGATCCAAAGGAACCTACGAGACAAGGGAGCTCAGGGACTCCAGAAAGGTCTAAGAAAAGAGAGAAGAGAGGGAGACCAGAAGAAAGAAAAAGAGGAGAAGGAATGACAAAAGAATGACAGAAGGAAAGGATCGGATAAGAAAAGGAGACATAAAGGATGAAGAAACATGGAAAGAGGAAAGAGAGAGAGAGAAAGAAAGAAAATAAGGAAGACAGAAGAAGAGAGAGAAGTGGAGAAAGAAAGGAAGGAAGAAAGAATAAAGGGATGGGAGGAAAAATTAATGAAAGAAAGAAAGAAAGAAAGAAAGAAAGGAGGAATGAAAGGATGAATGAAAGAAAGGATGAATGAAAGATAGAAAGAAAGAAAGGATGAATGACAGACCCCAAAAAAGGAATCTACAGCAGAGATCCAGAGGAACCTACGAGACAAGGGAGCTCAGGGACTCCAGAAAGGTCTATGGTTAGTAACTTTAATGGGACAGGAAGAGTTAAAGTGAGAGACAGGCAGAGAGAGGAGAGAGAGGGAAAGACAGGATCCTAGTGTGTCAGTTCCCTGGCAGTCTACCTAAGAACTTCCTTTAACAGGCAGAAACCTCAAGCAGAACCAGACTCAAGTTAGACAGACATCTGCTGAGACTGATTTGGGGTTGGATAGAGGGATAGAGGAGCTCAAGCTATAAGCATTATCAAAAAGCCAACCTCCTCACCATCACCCAACACCAGCTGAGGTGGACCAACCTAGTTACAGCGGCAAGGACAAACTTCCTTTAACAGGCAGAAACCTCCAGCAGGACCAGACTCATGTTAGACACACATCTGACCATGAAAACAATTCAGAGTTTGTCCAGCAGGGGGCTTTCCCTGCTCAATAAACCCTCCTCTGATCAGTAGTTAGGTGAACTAGCTTTCCAAAGCATGGAGCAGGACCTCCGGACAGCTGGAGTCATGTGACCGAGGTTTCCTCCTCCTCCTCTCCTCATCCATGTTGTCTTTCTGGTCCTCTGAAAACCTCTGACCTGTTGACTCCAGGCCTGGCTCCGCTCATCATGACTGTGGTTTGTTGTTGTAGTTAAGTGAAATACGATCTGATAACTGGAAGTAAATGCTATCACGAACGTTAAAAGAATAAGAGGAAAAAGTCAGGAACTAAAGAAGAAGAAAATGAAAGAGGACAAAAAGGAAATAAGAGAAGGAAACGAGGGAAGGAGAGTTGTAGAGGAAAGAACTGTAACACTTCAGCACTAGTTTCTCTCTTCCTCTTTCTCTTCCTCTGACGCTGTTAAAAAGACGGTTCAGAAGCTAATTGCTCCGCCTGCTAGATTAAACTTTCCACTTAATGAGACGAACCATCGGGGAGTGCTCTGCTGGACGGGAGCCTAACAGGGACATTTCTCACTGACTGAGAAAGCTTCCTTTGTGATGCTGAGACTAAAAATCAGATTCCAACAGGAAGTCCTAACCTTCAGTTTTTAAGCATCCTTGATTCTTACACCGCTCCTCGTACACACTCTGGTTCTTTGGCGTTAAATCCACGCAGAACAAATTGTTCTTATCGAGCTACATCTCTTTGACGTCTTGTGATGTTTCTGCGCTCAGAACTAAACTGAAGACAACCTTTGATTCTTCTCATTAGGAGCACAGATCCCCTCCCATGCAGATCTGTATCTGCTTGTCGTCTCTTGCTTTACCTGACTCTAATACTAATTCAGAGATTCTCCAACATTTCTCTGCAGCAGGATTTAACTTCGCTCTAACTCCTCATCGGATTTACATTTTTCTTGAGGAGAGTGATTTGAAAGTTTTGGAAGGAACATTAATGATGTGCTGCAGCTCTGTTAGACTTCGAACATCCTTAAAGCTCCTGTGAGGAACTTCTGTGTTGACTTTGGCGCCCCCTGTGGACACGGTGGTCTCTGCCGCTCATGATTTCTTGATATCTTTCTTCCTACTAAAAGCCTGACAAGAGACAGGAGTTGGAAACTGGCAATAGCTTTAATCTAGGGATGAGCGATAATCTGATTAATCATTGTGATGTAATTTTTCTCATTATAAATAAATCAATATAAATATGCCTGTAATTACACCCCCCAGCCACTAATAATGGAGGGGGCGCTAATGAGCCTTAAACGCTAGTTGCCATCCAACATTAGACAGAAGAAGATGGCATTGAACAGCCAATCATGTTGCAGGGTGAGAGGTAGGCGGGGCTTAAAGACGTTCAGAGCGGAATGTAAACACAGCTGAGAAAACCTAGCAGCTCAAAGCAGAGTTGTTAGTCTGACAGTGTGTGGACTCTGCTTTAACTATTAACTTCATTAAATAAACTTTCAGGATGTAAAGGAAGAGCTCAGAGACAACTTCTGCTGTGGACACGTTTAATGTCCACCGCGACCGTAGGACAACTGAACACTGAATAACCGTGATGCATTCACTGCACTGTGGGAAACAACACCACTCTGCCTGTAACCCTTAGTAACCTTAAAGGGGAGAGCACAACTCAAAACAACACTCAATAAGCTGATACACAGAATACAGTTTAATATTTCTGTGATGTAAATTTAAGTCAAATTATGGAAATAACCTCAACCTGAGAAAAATAAGAATCTACAAACTAAAACAACAAAAATCTAATTTTACATTAAAGACCTGCTTCCTGTTAGCACCGTCAGAAATGATGGATTCAAGAAGTTCATCAGAAACTAAATCCAGATGCAAACTAACAAACTGTCTGCCTTTAAATTTACATGAAATAATGATCTGAGATTAATCATATCGACTGATATGAAATATTTGATCTTGATAACATAACTTTCAATATCGCCCATCCCTACTTTAAGATAAGATCCTCCTTTTTTCGTCCCACAACGGGGAAATTCATGGAGTTCCAGCAGCAAACAAGAAGGTGTTCAGAACAAGAATTTAACAAGAATATATATAGAAAAGAAATGTTCATCAGAGACGACAGCTTGGCCATAATCCTCCTGTCAGCCACCACCTCCACAGGGTCCAGGACTGAGCTGGCCTTCTTCACCAGTTAGTTCAGTCTTGCTCTCCTGTATCCTGTCCGCCCACAGCAGGTGAAATCCTTCCAATGTGGCGTTCGTGTCCGATGTTAGCTCTGTTAGCATGATGCTAATGATGATGATAATCTCTGTCTGCAAACATCAGAGACTACAGCTGTTTGAAACAGGCAGAAGTTGTACTACGTATGTAACTTGCATTGCCCCTTTAAAATAAATATATAAATAAAAATACTCAAATTAAATATTTACAGATTAGAGAAATCAGAATTCGGTCCAACAACATCCAAACTCTCCCCTGAGTTTAATCTGTTTGTGTTTAATTTACAGTGTAATGATCGGGTCAACCAGAGAGCTGTAACACACACACATGCAGAGACACATCAACCATTCTGCACTCTCTTCTCTCTCTGTGTGTGTGTGTGTGTGTGTGTGTGTGCCTGCGTGTGTCTGTGTGCAAGTGTGTGCAAAGGAAGTCTGCCAATTTGTATTGTTCTCCCGGCACAAGTTTAATTTTCTGCTCTACATTATCTGTGATTTAATTGAGCTAATTTTTTGCTACATTATGAGCGTGGCAGCGACAGGGAGGCGGCGGCAGAGAGATAAAAGAGGAGCCGGGGAAATGGATGAGGAAGGGGACCGATGATGGATTCAGGGGGAGGAGGAGGGGGGGATAAGAGTGACACGAAGAAGAAGAAGAAGAAGAAGTCTGAGGATAAAGAAGAAGAAATAAGGTCAGAGAGGAGAAGAAGAAAATGAGGAGGGATGGGAGGAATATGCAAAAAGAATACAGAGCAGGGTAACGAGTGAGACGCTGGACGGGACAGACTTTAGGGCAACGAGCTTTTCTTCATTCAATATTGATCTGCCATGCTTCAGAAGCACAAACACACACACTCTCTTTCTTTCTCTCACATTCATCCATCACAAGTGGCCCCACAGGTCTATTGTTAATGGATATGGAGAAACACAAACATAATATATTTATAGACAGTAAAGCATTTATTCCTGCATGTGCTGCCAAATGTGACTGTTTGGACTGCGTGCACGAAAATGAATCATTGCAACAGGAAGTCAGAAAGTTTGGGTGTCGTATTCTGCAGCATTTATTTCAGCGTCATGGATTCTTCCTGCAGCAGGTTTTGGATTTAGGTGTTTTGTTTGTAAATGAGTAAGATGTGTTCAGTGAAGTGTCTGGATACGAGTCATTGGGTTACTGGGAGAAGTGGAGGCTTCAAAAAAGAGAGATCCAAGAATGTGTCCAGTTTAGTTGGGTGGTTAAATTGCACGCCTCATCAACCAATCAATCTTTACTTATAAAGCACCAAATCCCAACAAATGTTCTCCTCAGACTCTTTCCAAACAGAGCCGGTCTAGACCGTACTCTATGGTCTATTATTAACAAAGACCCAACATCAAGACCGGATCAGATCCAGTCCCCTCTTACAGACAGGACTCAGTCTGATCTCATCTTAATCCACCATGAGCAGAGCACTTTGCAGCATTTAGCAAGTTACAGTGGCAAGGACAAACTTCCTTTAACAGGCAGAAACCTCCAGCAGGACCAGACTCATGTTAGACACACATCTGCTGAGACCGTGTTGGAGAGAGGGATAGAGGGAGAGGAAGAGAGAGAGAGATGATAGTGGGGAGACGGATAGTAGTAGTTGTAGCAGCTGGAGTCTGGACCACGTCCACAGCAGCAGAGATCCAGAGGAACCTACGGGACAAGGGAGCTCAGGGACTCCAGAAAGGTCTAAGAAAAGAGAGAAGAGAGGGAGACCAGAAGAAAGAAAAAGAGGAGAATAAAGGGTGAAGGAATGACAGAAGGAAAGGAGGGGATGAGAAAAGGAGACATGAAGGATGAAGAAACATGGAAAGAACAAAGAGAGAGAGAAATAAGGGAAATAAGTGAAGGCAGAAAATAAGAAGGAAGGAAAACAGAAAGTAGGGAGGAAGGAAAGAAAGGAAAAGGAAAGAATGAAGGAAGGAAAGAAGGAAGGAAGGAAGGAAGGAAGGAAGGAAGGAAGGAAGGAAGGAAGGAAGGAAGGAAGGAAGGAAGAAAGAAAGAAAGAAGCAAAGAAGAAAGAAAGAAAGAAAGAAAGAAAGAAAGAAAGAAAGAAAGAAAGAAAGAAAGAAAGAAAGAAAGAAAGAAAGAAAGAAAGAAAGGATGAATAACAGACCCCAAAAAAGGAATCTACAGCAGAGATCCAGAGGAACCTACGAGACAAGGGAGCTCAGGGACTCCAGAAAGGTCTATGGTTAGTAACTTTAATGGGACAGGAAGAGTTAAAGTGAGAGACAGGCAGAGAGAGGAGAGAGAGGGAAAGACAGGATCCTAGTGTGTCAGTCTAAGCCTATAGCAGCATAACTAAGACCTGGTCCAAGCCTGATCCAGCTCTAACTATAAGCTTTATCAAAAAGGAACAGGCAGAAACCTTCAGCAGGACCAGACTCATGTTAGACACACACCTGCTGAGACCGTGTCCTTGGGTAGGCGTCAAAAGACATCTGCCAATCAGCAAATAATGTGCCAGGTCGTCTCCGCTCCATCACAGCACCGGATCTGATCGGTTTCTATTCTAGTCAGTGTGTTAACTTCCACTGGATCCGCTCCGTTGCGTTCCGGCTGCGTCTCTGATCCGGCAGGTCTGAGTCCTCTGGATCAGATACACAAGACTTCTATTTGTTGCCGGATGCCGGAGCACGTCGCATCAATCTCAACAGAGCAGATGGAGCGGGACAGGAAGTCAGGTTTCACCAAAACACAATGAAAACATCCGGTTAATTTTCAGAATAAAACACTCTGTGTTATCACCAGATCGTATTTCACTTAACTACAACAACAAACCAAAGTCATGATGAGCGGAGCCAGGCCTGGAGTCAACAGGTCAGAGGTTTTCAGAGGACCAGAAAGACAACATGGATGAGGAGAGGAGGAGGAGGAGGAGAATCCTTGATTCAGTCACAGTGATGATCTTGTGGAAGTCCGACGTCAGACTGCGAGAGGCGCCGTCCTGCTCTCCAACATCAGAGAATATGTCATTATGACAGCATCAGAGACACTTCATCATACCCTGTTTGTCATCTGTCATATTTGTAATGTCTAACATCCATCACAGGAAGTCGAGTATCCCCTCCTCTGTCCTCATCTATTTGTTGCTCCCTCTTTATTTGGTACAAGGACTCCCTTCCTGCCGCGGCCTCTTCCAGGAAGAACTTATAATGAACACATATGCTAATCACAGACCGGTGTTCCTGTCCCTCTCTCTTATGCATGCATGGATTACAACAACACAATGCACACCGTCACCTTGACTTCCTTCCTTTCACATTTAATATGTACGTACAGCGCTCCCTCTTGTCTCTCGTTCCCTCTGTTTCCCTGCCCTAATTTAGGAGATGGTTCTTTGTGTGCCAGCGGCTGCCCCCCCCTGCTGTGGCAGCACCTGTACGCAGCCCCTCTGCTGGGCCGTGTGACCGACAGCTCCGGGCAGGGAGTCAGCCATTTTTATCCTGAGGAGGCTTTGAGGAGGCTGCGTGCGTGCGGTTGGAGTTTTAAGGGGCCGGTGTGACTGCAGGGAAGCAGCGTGTACTCGTTCTGTGGCGTGTCATTTCATGTGTGACTGCCCTTGACAAGGAGGAGCGAGCCAGTTAAGGCCGAGTGAATCCCTGAGGGTCGTTTTTTTTACACTCCTAAGTGAATAATTTGGAAGTCGTTACGATAATTCAGGAATTTGAAGCAGCTTAGTTTAGGGTAAAGGTTGTTCTTGGAGAATTATCTGCACACATGTTCTCACACAGTGTCAGAATCCTGATGTATCTCCATGATCCGTCTCTTCACGGCCTCCCTGTGCGAGTGAGAAAGCACCTGTCCACTCGTCCTGGCACTACAGCGGTTGGCGGTTGTGAGAACAGCCCGGCACGACAGAGCCGCCGGATGTGCTCGCGTGATTAAGTGGGCGAAATATGTATGAGAACACGGAGCAGGTGGAGACGACAGAGCACAAGTGTCCTCCAAAGTTTTCTCCTCTGCTGCCCTGTTAGAGGAGAGGAGAGTGTGATGTGAGGAGAGAAGAGCGTGCTGGTGTTTCTGAAAGTTATCTATAATTCATTCTGAAGAAGAGGAAGTTAGGATTTCTGTCTCCAAAGTTGTGTTCAGTGATTTTGTTTGTGTGTTTGTGTCTCGTGCAGAACGGTCAGCTGCAGCAGAGGCTGGATAACGTCCAGAGAGACTTCATCATCTTCAACAGAGAGAAGTAAGAAACCTCCTTTACCTGCACACCACATCCTCTACAACCAATCACATTCAAGGGTTTCACGTGACGTCACACAGCGCCACCTTTAGGACCGATCTGGACCGAACGTCAACATGTGCAACACGCTTTTCTATGTATGACGGCGTAGTAGCGCCACCTAATAGGAACAGAATGATCACAGATTAAGGTCATAAAATTAAGACGAGTAAAAAAGTCAACTATTCAATAATTTAAGTCTACATTTAGCCTGTATTTTATTTTGAAGGGCTGCAGCTTCCTGCATGATATTAAAGGTGACATTGTGCTCTTTTTCATCAACATATATTGGTCGAAGAGGTCCCCAAAACATGTCTTTAAAGTTTATGCTCATAAAAACACTTTGAAATCAGATTCTGGTCTGCCTGTAAACCCCTCTTTTTCAGCCCTGCTCAGAACAGGCTGTTTTCTGTGTCTGTGCCTTTAAATGAGAATGAGCTCTCTGACCACGCCCCCTCGGGAAATGGGTGTGGCCTCGGCTGTCCAGCACGTTGATCTAATGTTTACATGTTGGCTGAATATACACGGCTGCTCACAGACCCGCGTTACTTCAACCCTCTGAATCTGATCCAGAATCTGATCCTGACGGAGAGGCGCCTGCAGCAGGACCTTTCTGAACCATTGGTCACAGATTTAGTGTTTCTTGTTGTTTTATTTGTCAGCATGTCGACGTGTGTCTTGGTACACAGCTACCAACATGTAGCTATGTAGCTATGCTAACTAGCGCTAGCACTTTTCCATGAAAACTAAAAATCATCCACTAGATCTTCAAATCTGCAGACGTGGGGAGTCAAAGCGACCTTTGTGTTTATTAAGACAGCCTACAACTAGCATGCCTCCCTCCTAAGCTCCTTGTTAGCACACATGTGTGCAGGGAATGAAAAACGGAGGAGGGGTTGAGTTGTATTTTATACAGTCTATGGGCTGAACAAGCTCCGAGCTCTGACTTCCTGTTACAGACCGGATGGCGTTGTGACGTATGAAAAACACTGAAGACTGAAACGGCTGGTTTCAGCACACATTTACAGAAAGGTGGAGAAATCAGAACAGGGGCAGAATGGAGTCTTTGACTTTTCAGGGGGTTTGTAGACAGGGACACAGATTTCAGGGAGAGAACCATTAAAAAGTCCAGTTTGCAGGATATGTCACCTTTAAGGATCATGGAGCATCTCCTGAAGTTAGACTTAAAAGTTTCAAACAAGTGAATGCCGACTCTTTCAGCACGTCAGCACCACGTTGTCATGATCATCAGGAGAGGTTATGAAGAACGATGAGTTGATGGTCAACCTGCGAACGCTTCAGCAACAAAATGACCCCAAACCTCACCTGACACTAGAGAGGTGGACGTTTCAGACCTGAAGCTGGAAATCCGTCTTCCTTAGAAGGCCGATATCTCAGCTGTGATAAAGTAAGAGCTTAAAAATGCTCTTGCTGATGACTTTGACTTTCTAAAGTGTGAACTACAAGCAGTGAAAACGGAAATAATTAACCACACCGCCGCGTTCAAGTCAGATATCAATCAAGTGAAAGATGATTCACGTTCCAGCAGACTTCAGTTGAGCTGCGGTTCATATAGAAGTTAATAAGACTCCAAATCTAGATATCTCGTTTATTTAAATAACACTTAGTCGTGTTCGGATCGACTTTCCTCTTAATTTCACCAGAGCAGGATGTTGATTTGAGCCAAGCAGCCAGGTGATGGAGCGACGGTCCTTAACATGGCAGCATGACTGAAACCTATGAATAGATGATGTGCATTAAGAAGCTACATAAAATAATACACTAACACACTCTGTTTGGTTGAGTGAAGTTGTTTGAATTAAAGATAATCTTTCCTCTCTGCTCAGTGGAGTCATGTAGGACGATGTGAAGGGACAGTGTCTGAGACTAAACATAGATCTCTCTGTGGGTGTTTGATTAAATCACAAACATGGTAACTGGCACAGAAAGCTTCCTTCATATTCTCCATATACTGTATCTGAGAGTTAGTCATTTGTGGAAGTCAATCTGAGGCGAGTGAAGGAATCGCTTCCACCGCTCATTTGCATGATTGAATTAAAAGAAGGTGTGATGTTTACTCATGCGAGGGAGAGCCAAGATTATAATAGAAGAGAAAACAGAAAATGATATCTGATAGAAACAGAAGATAAAGATGAGCGACAGTTATCTGTGGAGTGTCAACATCATGATTCAGTCAGTGGAGACTCAGCAGGCCTCAAAGGAACCAAAGTCAAAGGAATATTATAAATATAATAATATTAGGAGAACTTCTGTCAGCTGAAGATCATCATGAGGAAGAGAGAACTGGCAAAGAAACTATTTACATTTCAGCAAGTGATTTTTTTTTAATTTAATTCTTCATTGAAAATAAATAGATTTGATAATTTCCAAGTTTTGATTGAATTATCAATTCAATTATTTTGATTCTATTATAAAAAGACTTATAGACACAAATGATTAACTGCATTTTTATAAGTAAAAGAAATAAGGAGTTATTTCAAAAGGCAAACAGAAATTATTTAACCTCAAAAAAATATTTTTATAAAGAATTTTAATTATTATATTACATATATCAAGGTAAATTTTTATAACATGAAGTCGATTTAAAATAATTGGTGAAAGTTTCTGATAAAATATAACAAAAAAAAACCATCAAAAGAATGAAAGTGTTAAAAACTGCAGTTCCTCAAGCGTCCACTAGAGGCTGGCTGCAGAAACACCAGAAACCACATACACACCCATTCAAAGAGACGATCTTTAAATAAATATGTTTACAGCCTGGTTCAATTTCTAGAGGATATTAAACTTACAAGTTCTGCCCAAATAAGGGCGTGGCTGATGTGATTGACAGGCGGGAACACTGCAGCTGTTAGCAAGGAGGCTTAAGCCCCGCCTCTTTACCTCACACTAGCTCCACAGAAGTTAGCTTGAGTTCAACATTTCCAATATGGCACCCGCCGACGATCGGCTTCAAAACAGAGCTTCAGGAACAGACGGGTGACGTCACGGAGACTACGTCCAGAGAGCTTCTTCTTCTAACAGGTGTTCTCCTCTCAACAGGTCAAAGAAGGTGGTGGAGGACTCAGATTCCTCCTCTGAGCTCTCCACCAGTGAGAAGAACAAGGCGATCGAGGACGGACAGAACAACAACGTTGAACCTGCTGCCTACTTGTCAGGATAACTCTCCTGATCCAGATCCCGACTCTCTCCCTCCTCACTGCATCTTCTCACAGCTTCTAGATCTGATAGTCACACTCAAACACTTGTTGTCCTGTCAGCACAGGCCCTCAGATCCAGTCTTCAACGTCACTGCACTATCTATACAAACATTAATGCAGAATGTGCTCGTGCTTCATCGTTCACACATCATCATCACGAGCTCCTGAAACTGCAGGAGACGAACGGACTCCTGGAGCAGCAGCCGTGCACACCGCTCAGCTTCCTGCTTTCATGGTCATCACAAACATATCATCGCTCCTGCGCGTCACTCTGGTGCTCTAACGTCAGCTCAACCTCCACGCTCTGCAACACGGGGAGGAGGAGGAGGAGGAGGAGGAGGAGGAAGTCGCTCCCCGGTCTGAAAGGAGACAACGCCACACCTGCTCGGCTATCACAGGAAATGAAGTGGCTGGAAGCTGGATGTGCCGCTGCTGATGCTGCTGCTGCTGCCGCCGCTGCTTAGGGCCGGACACTCAGAGTTTTAATCTCAGCTAGCACGGCCTTTTTCTGAATAACTGTGTCAATTTAACGACGGCGCTGCAGGACGGAGAATCAAATCACAGAGAGCGGACGGGCTTCGTCAAATCACGAGGACTGGAGCATGACAAACAGAGAGCGAAACATGATGATGATGAAGGGTTGATGAAGGTACAATGAGGCCTTCGTTTTTAAGACAGCAACCACAGATTCCTCTCCGAAACAGAACACAGAGTGGAACTGTAGGCTTGAGCTTGAATGGCTCTCTTTATAATAATAATAATAGCTGATACATGATCACAGTGGTCATTATGCTTAGCTTTGCTAGTCGAGCTACTAAACATGGTTGGATTGCAGGATTTGGTGCGACGGCCCGGATGCATCGGCTGCAGATGGAGGCAGATGTTTTTACTCACATGAAAGATACGACTGACTCAAAACAGACATTAATAATGCAGGTTATTTCAAAATAAAGGTTTCATTGTCAGGGTTCCCACTCTTTTCCAGAGGACATGTTCAGTGATGATCAAGCTGGTATGACAGTCTAAATTGAGTTCCTAATTTAGTTCCTAAATAGTCTAATATGTTCCTCTCAGTGGAAGTCTACATTGAAGACGTGCAGTCTATGGCTATCAATGAAATCATCTCTTACATGCTTAAAAATGATGGCTAATTGATGATAGAATAATGCAACTACAGATGTACAGCACTTCACTTTATTAGTGCAACCAAGCAACAATGATGGGCAACATCTCAGCTTTCTCTTTTCTCAAAAAATATCAAATGAGCAAAGAAGAAAACAAAAGAGCCAGCAAAGGAATCAGGAAGCTTCCTTACTGAAATAAATAATAATAATAGTAATCAGAGGATCAGAGCTTTAATGACCTAAATAGAACTGAATGACAAAAATGCCCACAATGTTGAATGGGGATGTGTTTTTTTAAACCTTGTTAGATCGCACACAGTCATGGTTTGAATCATTTTCCAGGACATTTGACCTTTTCTCCCATTTTCCAGGTGTTTTCCAGGACTGGAAAACTGGTCAACTGTTTTCCAGGTTCCAACCCTGATAGTGATTAACGTTTGCCTTTATCTTGGACTGGCGACCCGGGCCGGGACAGAAAGGTTCAAAGCTGTGAAAACGTAGAAACTGTAGATGGTAGATGTTTAATGTTCTGCACTGGACCTTGCTTTTGCACATGCTTCCTCATCTACTGTAGCATTTCTGCACAGAGAGACAAAAAAATCTAAAGCTGTGAGTGAATATTCCTTTAGGGACGGTTTTTGTAGACGAGGATTAAGTGGAGTCCTAGATTTAGTTTTCAGTTCGGTCTGCATTGAGATTTGTTTTTAACGCCCTTCCCCTTCTGTTGGATTAAACCAGTTCCAGACTGTGTGTGCCCCCAGATGTAGATTTGTATTTGCAGTTATGTAGAGAAGCATTCTGGTACGATGACGCTCAACAAGAATTCAGCACAAAGTCAAATTATAAACAAGTATTAAAAAATCAAGAAGGAAATTAGACGACAGCAGGAGAGGCAACAACCTTCACTCTGACTCTAGACTTCTTAACTTCAAAGCTTGATCTGGAAAGGAAACTGGACTTCAATCTGACATTTAAGACCACACTCAACCCGGGGTCATGTGACCCCGATGACCCACAGACGACCCACAGACGACCCACAGACTACCTATGACCTATACGACTGTCAGGAACAAGACTGACATCTGTCAGGAACTAGACTAAGGACTGTCAGGAACTAGACTAAGGACTGTCAGGAACTAGACTAAGGACTGTCAGGAACTAGACTAAGGACTGTCAGGAACAAGACTAAGGACAGTCAGGAACTAGGATGACGACTGTCAGGAACTAGACTAAGGACTGTCAGGAACTAGACTAAGGACAGTTAGGAACTAGACTAAGGACAGTCAGGAACTAGGATGACGACAGTCAGGAACTAGACTAAGGACTGTCAGGAACTAGACTAAGGACTGTCAGGAACTAGGATGACGACTGTCAGGAACTAGACTAAGGACTGTCAGGAACTAGGATGACGACTGTCAGGAACTTGGATAAGGACTGTCAGGAACTAGACTAAGGACTGTCAGGAACTAGACTAAGGACTGTCAGGAACTAGACTAAGGACTGTCAGGAACTAGGATAACGACTGTCAGGAACTAGACTAAGGACTGTCAGGAACTAGGATGACGACTGTCAGGAACTAGACTAAGGACTGTCAGGAACTAGACTAAGGAGAGTCAGGAACTTGGATGAGGACTGTGAGGTACTAGGCTTCAGACTTTTAGGATTTGAGCTAATGACTGTCAGGAACTAGACTAAGGAGAGTCAGGAACTAGACTAAGGACTGTCAGGAACTAGACTAAGGACTGTTAGGAACTAGACTAAGGAGAGTCAGGAACTAGACTAAGGACTGTCAGGAACTAGGATGAAGTCTGTCAGGAACTAGACTAAGGACTGTCAGGAACTAGACTAATGACCCTTCTTACGACCTATAGTGACTCCCTGAACACTGGACTTTTAAAGGCGTATATATTTTCTTGCTCTCTTTCTGGATCAAGCTTTGAAGTCCCAGGACCTGGATGACTGAGAACCTTCACAGACATCTAGACCTGGTCTATGACACTGTACTGGCCTCTCAGTTTGCAGCCTTACAAACATTCGTATGTTTCCCAGAAATACATGTGTAGGTAGTCAAACCTTTTTCACAAGCAGTCCGTGATTTATACCGACGTGTAGCTATGGACACTGATCGTATCCGTCTTCAATATGACTCAACACTATCAAACCTGACATGATATTTAAAACATGTTTCACTAATTCTTAACTCTGAGCACTTTTCTATTCAAAATTGATACGATGATGTTTTGACTTACCTTTGTGTTGTTGTCGTCGTTGTTGTCACTGGTTTACACATCCATAGGTGGTTTCCTGTAGAAGTGATAGTGGGTTAGTTACACAGAGGGACTTATCCTGGGAGTGAATTATACCTGGAGTCAACAATATTTATCAAAGGTTATCTGATGGAGGAGAAACTCTGAACAAAGTAACCTTTAACAAATATAACATGACTCCATATTTTAGCAGACATCTATTTAAAATGATAATTTAGCCAGGCGGTAGAATCGTTCCACACCTGTGAATTTGATTCCTATTAAGGTTTTGTTGTCCTTGAATTGTCACTGTGTGTTTACTGTATTCAAATGTGATGGAGTTGCAAACTATTAAGGTGTGCCTTAAATAATAACTTTCTTTATCTGAACCAACCTGCCTTTTGTGTGTGCTTTATTCAACTCTGTGTGACTGAATTCATGTGTTTATTATACACTTTAGTGAGGATGACTGCTGCCCTCTAGTGTTCACTGAGGGTAGTGCAGTTATAAAAGGGAGTGTGAATACTGCAGGTTAGCATGCCCTCTGATTAAATGTCTATCTGCGCCACATGGACAAGAACCAAACACATTTAATTACATCAAGGAGGAGAGACTCATGCATTCATCTTCTCCATCTTAATTGGCTGCAGTTAAATGAAGTCCAATTGGAGAAGTGTTGGCAGGAATCCTCTCTCTGCTCTCCCACTCTCTCTTTGTGCCTCGAGGCAATTCCAGATAATGCATCCTCAGCATGAGTCATGCTCCATATGCTTGTCTCTCTCTCTCTGTCTCTGTCTCTCTCTGTCTCTCTCTCACCCAAACACCTACACAGTTAACAGATCTGTGTCTAGCATTTCCCCCTAGGTCAACTGGAAGTCACAGTCCCCTCTCTCTGCTCCACAGCTGAGGCAGCACTTCACAGTCTCAGTGTCTGATCGGAGGAGGTTGATAAAGGCTGTGACGATTTGCTTGGAATTAACAGCAGATAAAAGCAGCAAACTTCAGAATGCATGGGTTTCTGTTTTTACTCACTGAAGGAGGAAACAAGAAACAAGCACATACACTCCTGTTGAGATTGAGGCTGCTGACTCAGCACTCTGTAAACATCCAGCATGTATTCAACCAATCATCAGAGAGCTCAACACATACCAGTAATTTAGTTTTCATTTGAAGCAGAGGCTCATAAGCAACCAAATCTCCCCCTGCTACTGCCACCTTGTGTCGGCCATCTTTGTTTTTCAGCTTGCTTGAGTTGTCTATTCATTGTTCACTTCTGTTGTTGCTGACTCAGTGAGTTCTACATGTGCCTTCATGTGAACTGTTCATCAGTCAAGCTTTATTTCTAAGAGATTTATAGTGAATGAAAACAGGAAAGCAGAAATAAAATAATGCAAAAACAAATTAAAAAACAAAAAATGATTTTAAAATAGAGACTAACGCCCTCCAACAATAATTCAATATGTGTGATTAAAGAAGTTAAAGCATCAAATTATCATTAAGAATATAAATATTTTAAATAAACAAATAAATTCAGGGTAAGGATAAGAGTTGAAGATAAAATAAAGGCTAAAAATATCAATAACATTGAGTAGATAAATAAAAAACTGATAGTTAAAATTAATAAAATAATAAAACTCATGAAATTGTTAAAACCCAACATAAAAGCCAGACTGAATAGATAATATTTAATGATAGATGTTAACTGTAAGATGTAAATGTTAAATGTATCTTGTTGTGTACATGTAGACCTGATTAATAATGCTTTAAAGTGCTGATGCATGCTTCACTTCTTGCCTCTGTATATTCCTGCACGGATGCCTTCATTAATATTAGCCTAATGCTACTTCCTGTTTGCCTTGGATGCTTTGTTTTTGTTTGTCCCATGCATGTCCCACATGCTTCATGTATCTCTGAACTATGGTGGCTGGGAAGTGCGATGCAAGTTTATAAAGGATGAAACACTTTTAAAGCTGCTGTGAGGAACTTTTGTTTTGTATCGATTCTTGCGCCCCCTTGTGGACAAAGTGATACCTCTTAGCTCTTGTCCTACACATGCAAAAGTAGTGTTTTCAACAAAAAACTCATCCTGTTGTTTTTACCAGTCAACTTTATCAGACAATGTGATTATTTTCCATGAAAACAGTCAAATAAAAGCTGTTTCTGAAGCCAGATGGCCATCATCTGGTCTGACACCTACCCCCTCAGGGCGGTTTCAGGCATTAAAAATGACAACAGAGAAGGTGTCAGTGTTGCTGCTGATGGTCTTGTTTGTTATTAAAGGTCATAAAGAGGCATCAGGATCATTTTCAGTCTGTTTCTCAGCCAGTTCAAAACTCCTCACAGAGCCTTTAAAGAGAGACAGGACATTTTTACCAGAAACAAATTAAAAGATGGCAGATTCTACCGGAACATGAATGTACCAATGATTTTCAAAATAAAAGACGTCTGTAATATGGAAATGTGCAACAGGCAGGGAATTAATATATATTTGACATCAACAACCCTGTTTCCACTCAAATATTTAGATTCAGACAACACCTCAAAATGTGTTCCTGCCAAACACAGCTATATCTGACTTTGAATTTCAAAATAAATATATATATGCTACATTTCCAAAGTTTTTATTGTTAAAATTCCAAACCAGATATCAGATATATATTCACTTTTTGACAGAATCTGTTGTTTATAAATGTGTTCTGTCTCTTTAAAAGTGTTTCTGATTTTGTAAATTTGCATTGCCCTTCCCAGCCGCCGTACTTAACATTTCCTTACTGCTGCTTCCTGCTTGTCTTGCATGCTTCATGTTTTTTCTAAGACTGTTATCTCTTTATTAGTTTTCAGTAATTTTTAATCATTTTTATTTGTACTCCTATTAACATTTCCTTCTCCCACCTTGAATCTTACTCTTAGGGAGCTAATTTCAACTTTCAGGAAGGGGCTGCAGATGGAAACTAGCTTTTTGGATTACTCTCTCATATATTCACAGAAACGTGTATTAATGTGCATGGTCCTTAAAAAATAAAGAATGAATCTGACATGATGGGTATAACTTCAGGAGACTCATTAATACAAAATGCACTTGATGCTTTGCAGCAGTTTCATTGGTGTACCTCAAAGTAAGTGTGATTTCATGTAAGCTACACCACTGTGGATCACAATGGTGAGGGTGTCATGACTTTCTTCTATAACATGCATTACACCTAGTGACCCAAAGTGCTAATTTAAATTAAAGTCTTATTAAATGTGTTGCTGGAACAACTTTAATACCATGCAGTGCAAACACATGAGAAAGTAAGAGACATGACTTACCTCTGTCACCAAAACTGCCACCATCCACTCACTGATACAAGTTCAACACAGTGTCTGTTGTCACTTCTTCTGTCAGCATGCCATGCAACATTCATGAAAAACATCAAATAAACATTCATTTATGAAAAACTACATTATTTTCACATTAAACAGGTTTTAAAAAACATGCAACCTGCTTTAAAATCCCATGAATCAACATGTATTGACACAACCTCCAACAGCAGCATTAACAGACAGATACATGTCACTTGTACTTGTTGAGAAATGAATAAAACAAGCTCTAATCTTAGTTTAATACACTTATAAGAACAAAAAACTGATTCAATGAGCCCCTCTGTTGGATGATATTACAGGTGACTTATTAGTGATTTTAAAAATGGTTTGTTTGTTGAACTACCTGAAGTCAGGAACAGGTGGAGTGTTGATGTCAGGTCAGAAGAGTTAGCATGAATGTCACTGAGGTTAGCCAACAACTTCAGTCAATCAGCACACCTGGATCACCTGGAGTCAGGACTTCATCTTCTGCGCTCCTCAGCTGTGCAGTGGCGCTCTGCTGCCCCTTGTGGCCGCATGATGAACTGCACCAGAAAAAACTCATACTCCACACGCCAAACACGGTTTGAAGTTTATTCTCCTCTATATGTGGGGTCATATGGGGTTATATGGGGTCATATGGGGACATGATATGTGTCTTTACAAACACAGGTTTCTTCTTTATCAGTCTTTTATTCCCTCACTCTGTTCCCACCTTGTGTTTCTGGTGTCTTGCTGTAACTGATGGTGATGGTTAAATAAATCAATGACTGTTAAAAGAAAACCTCCTCAGTGTTGTTTACATTATGAATGTGTCTCATTGTGTTAGACCTTGAGTCATACAGTCACAAGCTTTAGTCACTGTCTCTATAACAGGCTCTTTGTGCACATTAACGAGGTGTGTAGGTGTTTCAAGAAGTTCTTATTGGTGTGGAACAGAGTCTCTTTGAGGAGGTGAAGCTCACTGAGTCAGACACATCTTTTAAATCTCCTCTTAAAACACATGCTTATAGAATTTATGTGACTTTATCCTTTTAATTGCTTTTTATTTTTATTTAGTATCCAATTTAACATTTGATTTGATTATTTGTTATTTAATTAAAAAAAAAAAGTATTTGTCTTAATCCATCCTTTTCCATTTGCTATTTTCTCTGATGTTGCCTTCTTCCTAAAACCTTTTTATTATTCTTTAATGCTTTTATTTACTTTTATTTACTTTTATTTATTTATTCATGTATTTTTTAAAAACCTCTTTAACACTGATTTATTGTTCCTCTGTCTCTCCAGTTTATTCTGTTTAATTGCATTTATTCTTTTGAATCTTTTGCATTGTATTTTGTTTTTGCATTGTTAGAATTCTCCACTATTATTATTATAAATAATATTTATATATGATAAAGTTTATGGAATAGTCTTGATATGCAAAGTTCATTTCATAGCTAAAGGAACAGAAGGTGCATGCACCTGGATATTTATTGTAGTGATAAGTGGGAACAATTATCACATACAAAAATAAAAGCATAAATTAAATCTTGTGGCCTAGATTTTCAAAATAAAATGTGATTGTGATTGTAATGTATGATCAAGTATGTTAGATTTTAACTTTGAAAATACATCATCATATTGTAGTTACATTTTAAATCTTGGATCAAATAGGAAAGAAAAGTTTAAATATCTCTTAAACTCATAATTAATTAATTTGTGATTACCAACCATAATCACACCATGTCAACCTGTCACTACTGAAACATTTTTTAATACTGCCTGTAATTACTGCTATTTAATTTAAATTCCATTTGTAACATTGTATATATCTAAATTGTATTCTAGCTTTATTTATCTATTTTATTTTACTTATTTTTATTTTATCTTATTTTTATTTATTTTATGTTATTTTGTTTTATTTTTAATTTTTATTTTGTACTTATTGAAACTTCTTTCTTGATTGTACTTATGTCTGGGTTGCTGTAACAACTGAATTTCCCCCCGGGGGATCAATAAAGTAATATCTTATCTTATCTTATAAAGAGAGAGACTCAACGTGAGCTCTTTCAGGTGATACATGATGCTTCACACTTCAGAAATAATAGATTGTATTTATCAACTTATTTTTCTTTAACATGTGTACATGTGATTATGTGTGCATAAACATGCATATGTGTGATTAAGTATTTGTATGATAATTTACTCTTCTTGTTTCTTGCTGTAAATAATCTGTCAATTTTATGTTTTGTCTTTTTTTGGGGGATTATTTTTTATTTCTTTTCACCTTATTTTTAAATTGTTTTTATTCTAATTTATTTTGTGTCTGTTAATTTTTGTCTGTTGTCTTTTTTTATCATATTGTCATTAATTCTGTGTCTTTCCTTGAGTGTTTGTAAAAACTAAAACATTTCAAATCATTAAAAAAAAGAAAGAAGAGTCTTCAGTCAGTTGCAACTCATGTTTATTCAGGAAACAAATCATACCTCCACAACACACCTTATTTTTGACCTGCCATCTCTGGGTTTTGATACAACAGTAAAAAAGAAACAACAAAAAAAATCAATAACAAAGGTTGTCAAACTAACATAAATACAACAAACCACCGCTTGTGCCTGCCGTCCACACCGATGCCAAATAAAAAAGAAAGCCATCTCCTTCCCTCCCTCCCCCACAGCGGGACAGCGACAAACAAAGCTTCCCTTCCTGCACCTCAATCCTCTGCCTTACGGGAAAACAGCAGAGACGTAAAAAAGAGCTCCAACACGTTCAGATCCAGAGTGATGTTGGAGAACCGAACTGGGCCTGAAGTTATTTCAGGCTGACCTTGAATTGGTAGCGGTCGTACGGCTGTGTTGGAATGACAACGCAATAATGCTGATCCTTAGTCCTACAAAATAAGAGCCCAGTTTGTTTGCAATGAAAAAGTAAAGCTGAAGGTAAAGTTCTGTTATCTGAACGCAGGTTTTTCTTACTTTTCATTTCATTGCAGCTGTTTTTTCTCGTTTTTTTTGTTTCCTCGACTGCAAAGCTCTGAGTGAATTACAAGAGACAATCTTTTAATATGTCCTGTGTTTTTAATCTTTGTTCCCTTCTCGTGATGACATTTCAAGATGCAAGAAGCTAGAAGCAAATGCAAAGGACATTTCTTAAAATGTTCTTCTTTTTAGAGCCGTGATGGATGCAGAAAATAAAACCTTTAAGGGATAAAGAAAAATCAAAAAGCCTTTCTAGTTTTGAACAACAATAATTATTCAATCAATACATCAAAGTGACGGTATTTATCGAGGTCCTCAGAGGACAGGGGTGCTGCAGGATCGTGGATCACGTCGCCTGTGTTACTGCGGCCCATGCAGCTCCACATCCCAACGCACGTCTCCCCATGAGAGCCGAGAAATACCTTTAACTTGGTCCAGTTAACCCGAACAGGCTGCAACAACATCATTCACAAAGCTACGATACATTTACCGAACATACAATGCCACCTAGAGCTAACCAATGGTACTGCATGACATTACATGGCTAATGCGGGGGTCTGGTGTTAGTGTTCCACTGACTACGGGAGAAAGAAGTAGGCGACTGAAATGTTGGGTGACGTTTGAAAGCAGACCGGGATGAAAGAAGCGTAGCGACAGTCTGAGAAGAAGTATCTGTTTTCCTGTGAGGAGACTTTTAGTTTTTTTCTGGTTCAATGTGATGATATGAGTTTAACTGCTTTATTTCCATTATCAAAGCACCAAGTGAAAGTGTTTTAACTGCATTTTTGGTGTTCACTAGACTGATAAAAAGTGAGACTACGACTGGTTCAAGTGTAAAGTGCTCTCATGGTAGCGTTAGTACCAATTCAAGACCACATGTTCCCGAGGAAAAGGGATACTGTTCTCAACCGAGCACTGTAGCGCTGTGACAGGTAAGGCATGAGGATTCAGTGTTTTGCTCTTTTAACTTTTAACTAATCATGGTCCTATGCATCTCCTCCTCCCTCCCTCCCTCCCTCCCCCCTCCCTCTGTTAATCCTGCACTCTGGCTGCAGTCCTTGTCTGGATGCACGCCACTCTCCTCCTCCTCCTCCTCCTCCTCCTCCTCCTCTGCGTCCAGCTGCTGTTTAACTGAGGGATGTGATGTTGGATCGGCCACCAGGGGGCACTACGATACGCCGGCCAGCAGGCCTGATGGGGATGTCATCAGGGGTGGGGGGACCTGGAAGGAGAGAAAAGGAAGGATTAAGGGAGTTACATGGTGAAAGGGAGTGTAAAGGAGTCCGGAGAGAGACGAGAGGGGGGAGGAGGCCGAGTTGGAGAGAGGCGAGTGAATCTTTAGACGACACGATGTCAGGAAGAAAGAGAAGGGGGTTCCTTTTCTGAATGTTTTAACACCACAGGGCGGATAAAACTGATCCTATGGACCCTTAGTCCTTAACATATCTATATAGTACTGTAACTAGAAGTATATTTATTAATCTATATTTAATGCATGCTTTTAACAACAACCGTATAGACTACTGTGACTCTCCCTTTTTATTGGTTATTTTGCTTTCTGTCTTTATAACTCTAAACTCTGAACTCTGTGGACATTAAAACAGCGAGCTCTCTCTGTGTGTTTTTAAAAGTAAAATAAAGACATACCTCTTTAATCTGGCTGTAATAATGGAGTCATTTATTTGTAGCCCTGACTGCATTATTAGCATTATTAATATTATTATTTCTGTTGTTTTAAAATTATTTATTTTTTATTCTATCTTATGTTATGTTTTTTTAATTTTAATTTTATCTTATTTTATTTTATTTCTTATTTTATGTTATATTATAGTATTTTATTTTATGTTATCCTATTTTATTTTATAGTATTTTATTTTATATTCTATCTTATGTTGTTATTTTAATTTAATTCTACCTTATTTCATGTTATTTTATGTTATTTTATTTTATAGTATTTTATTTTATGTTCTTATATTTTTTATTCTATTTTATTTTATGTTATTTTATTTTATAGTAATTTATTTTATATTCTATCTTATGTTATGTTATTTAAATTTTATCTTATTTTATTTTCTTTCTTATTTTATGTTATTTTATTTTTATTCTATCATATTTTATAGGATTTTATTTGATCTTATTTTATGTTTTTTTTCTTGTATTATTTGTAGTAATTTAATTTTAACCCTGGACTGTATTATTATAATATTTAGGATTTAGGAGGATTATAATTTTCTTGTATTTATCTGATTTTTTTAACTTTAACTGATTTCAAATTTTGCTTTCTACCCTCACTTATTTTTTTTATTCTACTGTATTTATTCTATTTTATTTATTTAATTTTAAAGTATTTTTTATAATGATGTCTTTTATTATTTTACCCATGTCTGTAGTTTTCTGTCTCTGTTCTCAGGCTGCATGTTTGTCTGTATGAAAGCTGCTTTATAAATAAAGTTAAGAGTCTCATGCTTTCTCTGCAGAGAACTTCTCTCCATTAAAGAATGATTCTTTGTCTTAAGAGGAGCCAATCACTGTGTCTGCTTTTCTGATACACGCCAATTCTTTTATTTTATGGAGCTTTGGAGCAGTAAAAAATAAAGTGAAGCTTCATTCTTCCAGCAGAGCGTGCTACAAACTTTGTGGGCAGTTTGTAATACTCCTGATGGGATGAACTCCAAGTCGTTTGGCATTGATGGATTGATAAAAGCTCGGTTCAAAGTCCACAAAGCGATAACGTCTTCGTTCCTGCTGGCCGACATATTGGCAGTAATGTATTTTTTTCCCTTTTAAAAAAAGCATCAGTGTGTGTTGTAAAAGTCCAGGATCCATCTGGCTCTACCTTTTAAATATTAAAGCAGTCATGGAATCATCATTACTGCCTGTGATATATCACACATGTCACTGAGGAGACAGAGGAGCGCACAGTCCTGCAGAGCATGAGCTGCTGCTGAAACATTCACAAAAGAAACAGTCTGACAGAACGCACGGGGTTTCCAAGGACAGCGCCGGGGGCATCTGCTGCTACAAATTAGCACACAAATGGAAAGTAGGATGATGTCAGACTACGATGCATCTGAGCACAAACTCCGATCTCATCTCCTTCCAGACGAGTTAATCCACTCTACATGTGAGAGGCTGACTCACTGGTACAGTACAGAGCATGTTAATACAGGAGGGTGCAGATTCTTAAACACAGAACTCTTAGAAATCCTGAGAAACCAGAAGAAGCTGAACTCCTCTCTGAATTCATGAACTCAGACGAGGACATTCTTTCCACGAGACGTCACTTTCTGTTTGCATCGATGAGGCATCACACACATCGGCTTGTAAAGACAGCTTAACACATCCAGAGAACCAAAAACCATTTAGTGAACCTCTCTTCTAAAATGAGTTACACTGCATACAGAGAGAGGTTCAACTGGTGGCTCAGGGGCCGGATCGGGCCGTTGAATGACCTCAATCTGGCCCTTTAAAGCTGCTGTGAGGAACTTTTAACTTGTATCGATTCTGGCGCCCCCTTGTGGACAAAGTGATACCTCTTATCTTTTGTCCTGTACATGCAAAATAATTGTCTTCAGACAATAACCTCATCCTGTTGTCTTTTAACATTTAGACTTATCTTACAATGTGATTATTTGCAATGAAAACAGCCAAAAAAGGGTGTTTCTAAAGCGAGATGTCAATCATTTGTTCTGACACCTACCCCCTCAGAGCAGTTTTAGACATTAAAAGGACAACAGAGAAGGTATCAGTGGTGTGGTAGATGATCTTGTTTGCTTTTGAGGGTCATAAAGAGACATCAGGATCAGTTTCAGTCTGTTTCTCAGCCAGTTAAAAACTCCTCATAGTGCCTTTAAGGATGCATGAGAATCAAGGTGATTTACTCTTCTATGATTATGTTCAAATAGAAAAGTTTAGATGCTATCATGTTTTTATGTGTGAGCCTTTCATCCTGTGAGAAAGTAAATACATATTTCATAAATTAGTTTTCTGTCACAGTTTTTAAAGTAGAGAGGATTTGAGAGATCCAAAGACTGTGTTGCGTCAAGGGACACACTTCCGGAGGGACCAGATCCTGATGGTTCTAGTCTCTCTGACGTCACCCGTCTGTTCTAGAAGCCGATCGTCAGCGGGTGCCATATTGGAAATGCTGGACTCAACCTAACTTCTGTGGAGGTAGTGTGAGGTAAAGAGGCGGGCCTTTAGCCTCCTCGCCATAGACTGTTTATAAAATGGACGTCATCTCGCTCAGCTTGAAGTGAGGCTGCCACAAAAACTGCTCCCCCTGGTGGCTGGCTGCAGTATAGGTCAAAAACTCTGTGGGGGAGCAGTCAAAGTTTAAAAAATAAATCCACGTGGTCTGAATGTTCCTCCCCTCCGTATGCTGTGGTGATATGTAGTTAGTATTTCACTGTGTTGTGTTCAAGGCCTCTTCTTTCTGAACAGTTTCTTCTTCGTTGTTAGAGGTTTAAAAACAGGGTTTTTAAGACTTCAACAATCTGCCTGCCAAGAAAAATGGAAAAAATGGCCGGACTTTTTAACCCTTCAGAAAGTCTGAAGAGACTGGACTAATTTAAAGGAGGATAAACTGACGTTTGTTAACTGACACCAAAGTTTGTTTAATGTGTTTATTTTGATGTAACCTCATCAAGAAAAGCAAATTAAATATAAGTTAAAAAAAAAACCAAACAGGGTTTTACTTCCTGTTTACTTTGATTGACAGCTGCCGTGGAGAGAAACTCCGCAGGACCTCGGGACGGTATGCTGTAGGGCGGAGCTTGTTACCATGGAAACACACAAATTCCCTACTGCGCAGACTCTGGCTGCAGAAGATTTACAAGATGGGAGCGTTCTGGAACGGGTTTTAAAACCGTACAATGGGAAAAGTAAGAGCGATGCTGTCCATTTAAATGCAGTCTATGCTCCTTGCTAACAGCTACAGTGTTCTCCCCTGTCAATCAAGTCTGCCACACCCTAATTTATTGTATTTTATTATATTTTATTGTATTTTATATTTAAATTTTAGATATTTAAAGCTGCTGTGAGGAACATTTGTTTTGTATCGATTCTGGCGCCCCCTTGAGGACAAAGTGTTACCTCTTATCTCTTGTCCTGTACATGCAAAAGTAGTGTTTTCAACAAAAACCTCATCCTGTTGTCTTTTAACAGTCAACTTTATCAGGCAATGTGATTATTTTCCATGAAAACAGTCAAACAAAGGCTGTTTCTGAAGCGAGATGTCCATCATCTGGTCTGACACCTACCCCCTCAGGACGGTTTCAGGCATTAAAAATGACAACAGAGAAGGTGTCAGTGTTGTTGATGGTCTTGTTTGCTATTGAAGGTCATAAAGAGGCATCAGTATCAGTTTCAGTCTGTTTCTCAGCCAGTTCAAAACTCCTCACAGGGCCTTTAAAAGCTGGAAGAGAGAAACAGCATCTCGTTTTTCCTGTATGTCTTGTGTGTACAGTGAAAATCGACAATAAAAACCTTTGAATCTTTGAATCTTCTATTCTAAAACTCCTCAGTTTAATATCTTCAATAATAACAAGTTGTAAAATAATTCCCCCCTCACAGTGTGTGCTGATAGAGAAAGAGCTCTTCAGACTGTAAACATGTTGATTAATGCTGTAAAGATCCTCTCTTTGAATGGGTGTGTATGTGGTTTCCTGTGTTTCTGCAGCCAGCCTCTAGTGGACGCTCAAGGAACTGCAGTTTTTAGCACTTCTACATGGGCTTCATATTTTAAGATTGGAGGTTGCTGCTTGGTTGATACCCATCTCGCAGGTAACTGTTCATGTCTGTGAAAATTATTTAATTCCATATAAACCACTTCTTAACTTTTCAAATCATCAGTGATGCTAAAGAAGCAGATTATCTCTCAGCTTGGCCGTTTACTTCTGCTTTCCCAAACCAGAAACCCAGCATCCTGCAGACCAGATCCCACAGAACAGTCATACTACATACTACCTAGGGATGTAGTACTTCCTAGGTAGTATGTAGCATGTAGTTTCAGCTTAGTGGAGTCTCTCAGGGAGGACGCAGTGATCGGCTCTCTCTGTTTGACATAAAGCAGTGGAAACACTGACTGCCTGCTTCTAAGTTTCAGAGTCTTGTATCCTGACAGAAACGATTTCACACACTCTCTCTCTCTCTTACGTCTGAGCTGATTCCACGCTGACCTTCCTCTGAGCGCCATTAGACTGTCACTCAGCAGCTCTGCTTAATGGAACAGATGTCGAGCGTGAGCACATGGTGTTATGAGCTCTCACATTAGATAGGCCGTCTTCATAGACCGTGTCCAGATGCCTGTAGTGACATCGTGTACGCTGTGCATTTCAGGCCCTTCAGACAAATTTCACTTCCAGCGTGACTTACAAGTGCTAATGTGGAAAAAACCTGAAACCTGACTTCACAGAGTGGATGTGGTTTAGGGTCACAGTGTCCTTAAAGAGGGCTGAAACACTGTACGAGGGGGATTCATGGGGAGGATTAAAGGAGCATTTTTTAGAGGTGAGTCATTTTAGAGAATCAGAGCGCTCACTGAGAGAGAACGATAAACCTCCTGAGACGTCCAAAAATCATCTTATCATATCATCTTGTTTCAGGGACGTTAATGAAGCGAGTACTGGTTCATCGGTCGTTAAGGAGTTACTAGAACACGCATCATGTGGTCTCATATTTCATTCAGCTGTCAGGAAGAGGGTTTTGAGTTTGAAGCTTGTTTCAGTGAATCAGCTGACTGAAGGTGGAGACGCCAAATCTCCACAAGCACTTTTTTCAGGAGGGAGAATATAAAACTATGAAGCCAACAAAGACATGAAAGTTGAAAACTCAATAAAGTTATTTCCGGTGGGACGGCTCTGATGTTGCTGCAGTGCACGCATGTCTGCAGACCAGCAACATCAGAGCGGTCTGAGCGTGCTCTCTTCCTCCCGACTGACACCTGAGCAGGTACACCAAATAAACTGGACAGTCTGAAATCTGTGTCTGTTCAGTTCTCTGGTTGCAGCAAATCCACATGTTGTAGTCTTGTTGTAGTTTTTCAACCTTTTTTGAGCCAAGGCACATTTCATACATTAAAGGTGACATATCACGCTTTTTTCATCAACATATAGTGGTCTAAGAGGTCCCCAAAACATGTCTTTAAAGTTTATGCTCAAAAAAACACTTTGAAATCAGATTTTGGCATCCCTGAAACCCCTCTTCTTCATTCCTCATCAGAACACTCTGTTTTCTCTCTGACCACGCCCCCTCAGGAAGTGGGTGTGGCCTCGGCTGTCCAGCACGTTGATCTAATGTTTACATGTTGGCTGAATATACACGGCTGCTCACAGACCCGCGTTACTTCAACCCTCTGAATCTGATCCAGAATCTGATCCTGACAGAGAGGCGCCTGCAGCAGGACCTTTCTGAACCATTGGTCACAGATTTAGTGTTTCTTGTTGTTTTATTTGTCAGCATGTCGACGTGTGTCTTGGTACACAGCTACCAACATGTAGCTATGTGGCTATGCTAACTAGCGCTAGCACTTATCCATGATAAATAAAAATCATCCACTAGATCTTCAAATCTGCAGACGTGGGGAGTCAAACCGACCTTTGTGTTTATTAAGACAGCCTACAACTAGCATGCCTCCCTCCTAAGCTCCTTGTTAGCACACATGTGTGCAGGGAATGAAAAACGGAGGAGGGGTTGAGTTGTATTTTATACAGTCTATGGGCTGAACAAGCTCCGAGCTCTGACTTCCTGTTACAGACCGGATGGCGTTGTGACGTATGAAAAACACTGAAAACTGAAACGGCTGGTTTCAGCACACATTTACAGAAAGGTGGAGAAATCAGAACAGGGGCAGAATGGATTCTTTTCATTCTCGGGGGGTTTGTAGACAGGGACACAGATTTCAGGTAAAGAACCATTAAAAAGTCAATTTTGCATGATATGTCACCTTTAAAAAAATCCTGAGTCACATCACAAACCAAAAGTGTTCCAAAATGACATTTAGTCTCTCACTGATCTCAATGGGACTAACCTGGTTAAATAAAGGTTCAATAAATCAAACAGAATAAATATGAATGTATTTATCTGAGAGAGGGACTTACTCTACTTCTTTAACTGTGTCAGGGTGAAGCATCTTATTTACAATAGCTTCTGCAGGTAGTATAAATGTCTCTGCCACAGTGTGGGGCTTATTTTGATTTGCCTACAAGTTCAGCTACTAAGCAGCTAGCTCTGAGAGCTCTCACAGACAAGTTGTAGTTTTACTCATAAAAGTTTAGCATGTCGATGCTAATCGATGCTAGGCCTGATGTTCCCTGCGAGCTGAGGAGAAGGAGGCAAGGACGACGTGCTGGTACTGAGGTGCAAGATAAGAAAAGACCACATGGACCTGTCCTTCCACCCACCGTTATGGGGAATGTAAGATCTATCTATGATAAGGTGGACCAGCTAACCCAGCACCAGAGGGAATACTGGCTGAGTAGCATCATGCTAACAGAGCTAACACCGGACACCAACGCCACATTGGAAGGATTTCACCTGCTGTGAGCGGACAGGATACAGGAGAGCAGGACTGAACTAACTGGGGAAGAAGGCCAGCTCAGTCCTGGACCCTGTGGAGGTGGTGGCTGAGGATTATGGCCAAGCTGTCGTCTCTGATGGACATTTCTTTCCTTTATATATTCTTGTTAAAGTCTTGTTCTGTACACCTTCTTGTTTGCTGCTGGAACTCCATGAATTTCCTCATTGTGGGACGAATAAAGGAGGATCTTATCTTATCTTATCTTAACACTTCATGTATGTATATTAACACATTAATTTATGTATGTTTGTTGCTATTTGAATAAGCTGAGCCTGCTCCACATGTTGATATTCTGTGTGTATGAACTTATATGATCCATATCTACTTAACACAGTCAGTTATTTGCATTGTGTTGATGTGGAAAATATGATTTAGGTTAAAAAATATATATATTAATTGGTACTGTTTTTGTCAATGGAAAGGTAGGTTTAAAAAAAAAAGAATAAATCAATAATTGATCGTTAATGTTTCCAAAGATCAATCAGGGAGAAAACTTAAAACTTGCATGCTTAAGAGAAAATAACTCTGTCCAAAGAAACATGCAGAATGCAGGATAATACAGGCAAACATTCACATACAGTGTGTGTTTAAAAGAAATGTCACAGTTCACTTTATGGACGAGTTTGAGGAAAAGCAGAGTTTGCATTGTTTTGAATTAAAATCGTGACTTCATGTCAAACCGCAGCAAACCAGCAAACCAGCAAACCAGCCGACCTGAACTGATGGAGAACATAAACTCAATTTAATGCCGTCTGCTTGTTGACTCATTAAAACTCAAAGCAGCCAGCTTCATGACAAACACAAACGGACAAATCATTGTGTAAACGCTTTAAAGAGGAGCGTGTAATACTGCTGCTGAGTGAGAGCCACGCTGCGCATCATAAAGTATAAAAACAGGGTAATGAGGGATCACTCGGTCACACTGCAGGCTCGTGGTCTTTGAATGCACCGTTCATGGAGAGCAGCAACATATTAAAAGTCATATGTTGGTCACAGCATGAAGCCGAGCTGTGATGACAGCGTGGCGTGATGTTGGATCAGGTAATGAGCGTGCACACTTTAATTTACATCAATACAGACCGGAGGGATGAGAGGGAGAGCTGGGTGGAAGAAGGGCAGGGGGTGGATTAAGAAGCTGGGCTCACCGCAGGGTGCAGGGTTACCTGCTAGACTAAATCCAGACTGGTGGTGCAGGTTTCTGACGGGCTGTTTGGTGGGAGAGGTGCGCGCTGAGGCGGAGGGGGTGCCACCGCGAGACATGGAGAACTCAGAGACGGGTCCATCGTACATTCCCCTGGGTACTGCCCTCAGGACGGCCAGCTGCAGGAGAGGAAGAAGAGGAAGAAGAAGAACAGGATGGTTAAACTAGTGTAGCATCTTTAAATAAAGCTGTTTCAGATTTTGAGTTTCTTCTTTTTCCAATGATTATTTCTTTATTTGATCCTTTGAGGCTTTAAATCCTTTTTACAGCACGAAGATATTCAAAGAAGAACATGTTCTGTTGTTCTCGTTGTAGATTATCACATGTGGTGTTTTTTTAAAATCTTATTTCTCAATTTGTTTTTTGTATTATAATTATAATTACAATTATTATTATCATTATCATTATTATTATAATTATTATTAATTTACTTTTTTTGTATTTATTGATTTATTTATTTATGTATTTATTTATTTATTTGTTTATTTATTTATTTTTATATTTATTGATGTATTTATTTATTTATTTATGTATTTATTTATTTATTTATTTATTTATGTATTTATTTATTTATTTATGTATTTATATATTTATCTATTTATTTATGTATTATTTATTTTTGTATTTATTTATTTATCTATTTATTTATTAATGTATTTATTTATTTATTTATTTTTGTATTTATTTATTTATGTATTTATTTATTTATTTATTTTTGTATTTATTTATTATTGTATTTATTTATTTATTTATTTATGTATCTATTTATTATTGTTATAATTATATATATATTTTTTTTTATTGTTATTGTTATTTATTTTTTAAATATAAACCTATTTATATTAATGTAGCTTCACTATTTTTATTTTCCTTTCTATTTATCTTGTATTTTAAATTATTATCATTATTGCTTGCTTTTGCGTTTATTCACTTATTGTGTTTCCTTTAAAAAAAACATCACTTGCTTTAATTGTTTACATTTATCTTTTGTATGTAATGTGTAAAAACTCAAGTAAACAGATCTTTGAAGAAACGAAAAAAAAGAAAGTGAAGCATCTCAAAGGATTTAAAAAAACCACTCCAGCACCTGTTTTGCATTAAACTGCTGTGTTTGTGTAACCGCCTGTCTTTGAATAATTTATGCATTCTAACCAGCTCCAGATTTACACATGTACACAGAAAAACAAAAACAAACACTGGAGCAGAAAAAAACAGACACTACTGTCAGATGAAGTTAATGCCAGTAGTGAACAGGCCATTGTCTGTCTGCCTGTCAGTGCGTCTGTGAGTGGCGTGACTCAGAGGAATCTTGGAAGCTCAGTCAGGAGTTAAAACGAGACATCTGTGAGTGAAGAAAGCAAAACAGTGACTGCTACCAAGATAAACAGCTCACTGCTGCTGCAGCTCCATTTTCTCATCAGCAGCCGGCTGCAAATGAGGAAATGGAGGAACAATGAGAGTCTTGGCTCGTCACTCGGAGGTCTGGTTTGAGTTAAAGATGGTATAGATCACATGGTTAGACCGGGTCAACTCTACATACTGACATTCTCTGTTGAAGGGACTTTCTGTGGTGTATAGGAATCTGAAAACTCCTCAACATAAAGTGCTGACTTTGGTGTTACACCTAAATGTGATACCTTCACTTTTTGAGCCCTTCATGCCGGCTCTCATTAGTTCCATCCAAAAAGCTGTCAGACTAAATCTCAGAGGTTTAAAGATTCAAATATTCCATACGGCAGCATTTAATATCTTTATTACCCGGCTCTCTGTGTAAGATGCTTGATTCTGATTGGTCTAAACCCCTTGACTACGGTTATTAACTTTTTTTTGGGGGGAGGGGCCTTTTGCCTTTATGATAGTACAGCTGAAGAGAGACAGGAAATGTGGGAAGCAACAACAAGCAAGGTCGCGGCCAGGAGTTGAACCGACTACCTCTGAGACGAGGACTATAGCCCCTGTATTTGGGGCGCTTAGACCGCTAGGCCACCAGCGCCCCACGGTTATTAACTTTAACTAACATGAGCAACGGCAGAGCATGTGCGAGTAGCAAAGACGTTTCAACACGGCTTTAAAATCCTTAAAACACAGCTGTGTAAACTCCACAAACACTGACACGTTCAGCTGAAGGTCTCCAGTTTACAGGGTCACTTTTAAAACCGGAACACCGGGAGGAGAGACGCATTCACGGTGGGCTGAGAGAAGACTACTGTTACAAGCTGCTAAATCAAGAGAATCACAGCTTCTTCTTTTGAAAAGTACACACACATACAAAAAAGATAGAACAAATAAAAACTAATGAAAGAAGGAGAAATCAAGAGAATCACAGATGGAAAAAACAATGACTGTGAATGGATTTTGGAAAAAATTGAAAAAAAAAAAAATTGACAAAAAATGTTTTGAAAAAAAAACTTTGAAAAAAAAATTGAATTTTTTTTTTTGAAAAAATAAAAATTGAAGTATATTGGAAAAAAAATTTTGACCCAAAAAAATTTTGACAAAAAAAGAATTCGACAAAAAAAAATTTTGACAAAAAAAAAATTTTGACAAAAAAAATTGACAAAAAAAATTTTGACAAAAAAATCACGGCTTTAAAATCCTTTTGAACTCAAAAAGCCGTGATCGCAGAGATCAGAAGGTGTTTTGGTTTAAACAGCAACCCTGTTAACTGGAGACTCTCAGCCGGATGCATCCCTCATAAACGTCTTTAGACCATCATTAAATATCTGATGAGGATATTTTGAAATCTTAATAAAAACTAAACTAGTTTGCATTCCCAGGAACTCCCTCTGTGTTTCAACAGCTGTGTAAACTCCACAAACACTGACACGTTCAGCTGAAGGTCTCCAGTTTACAGGGTCACTTTTAAAACCGGAACACCGGGAGTAGAGATGCATTCACGGTGGGCTGAGACAAGACTACCGTTACAAGCTGCTAAATCAAGAGAATCACAGCTTCTTCTTTTGAAAAGTACACACACATACAAAAAAGATAGAACAAATAAAAACTAATGAAAGAAAGAGAAATCAAGAGAATCACAGATGGAAAAACAATAACTGTGAATGGTTTTTGGAAAATTGAAAAAAAAAAAAAAAATTGGAAAAAAAAATTGGAAAAAAATTTTTAAAACATTTTTTGAACAATAGATTTTGAAAAAAAAATTGACAAAAAAAATTTTTTTTAGAAAAATTTTTTTTGAGAACATTTTTTTTTTGAGAAATTTTTTTTTTTGACAATTTTTTTTTGTACACTCACATACAAAAAAGATAGAACAAATAAAAACTAATGAAAGAAAGAGAAATCAAGTGAATCCCAGATGTGTGTGACGTTATTGTGGACGGAGGGAGGAATAAAAACACTGAGGTTAATCTACCAATCAGACACGTTCAGCATTGCAGGCCCCGCCCCCCGAAAGCCCCGGGACCTTTGAAAAGTACTACCCCCCTAGCAGGGGCTTTTTAGGGGGGGAGATTATCTACCCCTGAACTAAATTTAGACCCTGGGTCCAACAGTTGAAACTCACATAGTTAAACGCCTTTAGAAAAGTCTGAGGACAGGGACAGGGAAGAGGATCTGGATTTTCTGTTGAGGTATCAGACATTGCCAAAGACACTCCTGATCATCCTGTGAGAGTCCAAGGTCTTCATTCTGACTGATGGTACTGTGATGTTTTGTGTCTTGTAGGAGGGTTTGTTCTTTTTGATGCCACAGAATACATATTTTTCATATCTTTGCTGTGTAAAGTGTAACATGATCCCTGTATTTACCTGCTTCCTGGCTTTCACCCTCTTGTAGGCGAAGTCAGGGTAGGGAGTGCAGGGAATGAAGCGACCCACGCCGGAGGTGATGTGCAGGTCTCCATCTTCCACCACGACCTTCCCCTGACAGATCACCAGCTGAGGGGCTCCACGCAGCTCCATGCCCTCGAAGATGTTGTACTCAGCAGCCTGAAGAACAAAGAGAACGCTGTGAGGAACTTTGGATGAACCACTTTCATTTTCAGGGGGGAACCACAAAACTGTGTCAGAGCACAGAGGCGGAGAGAAATGAAGAAACGGAGCTTCTGATTAAATAAAAAATGACCTTTTAAATTGAACTCATCACATGACTTATAAATAAGCTTTAAAGACAGACGTACAGTTTGAAATTTACAAAATTAAAACACTTTGTTTATCAGAGAATCACTGAAACTATCTTGTGATCGTGCAAGTATTTATATGTAATGCGGTGCTTTCAACTACAGAGTCACAAGGCTTCATCAGGCTTTATTTGATTGAGTTAATTCCAATCAATACAGATTATATCCTGAGACACAAACAACAAACTCAGCATCTGAACTTCTCCTCCAAGGTGACAACAGGGGGCGCTGTTAGAGGACGAGTGAAGCCTCAGCTCTCTTTCTCCCACACTCTGTCTCTCCTTCTTCCTCATTCATCACCCTGTTCCTTACACTTGTCTGTGTGGCATGTACAAACAGCTGCCCTCATCCAGCTGCTGGTCCATACCCACATTCCCCTCACACCGCTCCCCCTCACTCTCTCTCTCTCTCTGTCTGTTTTGCACCCCTTTCCTTTCTCCTCCTCTCCTCCTCTCCTCCTCCTTGGTAGATTTCTGCCTCTCCCTCATGCCATCTTTCTTTCCTTGACTTGTTTGTGATCCGCGATGGTCCCCTCCCCTCATTCCATTGTTTCTGATTTCCTCTGCACACGGCTCTGTTTTCTGCTGCCGTCCAAATTCAGGCCAGAACAGGACATAACTAAGAGGCGCTGCATGCCAAACATGATGTCATGACGGAGCAGAGTGTGTCTCAGAGTGTGTGTGTGTGTGTTTCTCTCTGCTTGTGTCTATGTGTCAGAGTATCCTGATGCGTTTCTATGTGTTTTTATGTTGACAACAACAAGAAATCCAGACCAGATGTGGGCTCAGTGATAAGAAAGTGAAGCTGAGCAGAGTCTCGGTCTCGGGGAAAGAATTCCTCAGCGTGCCGGTAAACAGGGACGCTCCTGTTTGGCATCAGGCGATCCTTTAAGGTGGATTTATCTAAACCGGGAGTTTCCATGCTCCAGTCTTCTGTGTTTTTTTATCTGTGAGGACGAGCGGCAGGAAATGAAAGGTTGACATCATTATGTAACGGATCCTCGGTGGATGTACTCCACATCCAGAGGAGGCGTATTATTAGTGCTTCTTTTCCATTCCTCCATCTGGGGACAGAGCTGAGTCTGTTTTTGTCGTTCCTATAAATGGCTTGCAAACATTTTTAGTTGCTGCATTCTTCTCTAACGCAGGATTTATGATCAGCTAGTAAAGCTGCAATTTCCCGTCCGGACACTTCCTTCTCCTGAATGTGTGTTTGTAGAAACATCATTACTCACGCTGTCCACACAGAGTTCACCTCAAAGTGTGTGTGAGAGCAAGTCAAAGGAAGCTTGTGTGAGTGTGTTTCCTTAGAACCACAAAGAGAAACTTGTGTATTAGATAACATGTCCTCATGTTTCTGATGAAGTTTGTTTTGATAATAAACTCTGAACACATGACGACTCAAACACAGAGCTCAGTTTTTATGAAGTACAATTTAAGTGAGTTATCTGATCACATGTCCTCACTTAAGGTCTAAATAAATCAAAGTCTTTGATTTTGTAGAATACTGATTTTAATGTTGTTGTTTTTTTATTTATCTTTATTTTATTTTAATATACTTATTTATATTTTACTCAGATACATTGATATTTAAAGTGCCGTTACTCTTTGTGATTATGAGTGCAGGAATATTATTTTTAGGACAGTTAAAACAACCTGGTAAAGATAGCTTCAAAAAACATGTTTCCTTTTAATATACATTTCTTATTTAATCTTACATTTTTATCTTAACCTTTAATTTATTTATTCATCTATTTTAAATATTTAAATTCTTATTATTTTGATGCTTAAACTTATTTTTTATTCTAGTCTCATTTATTTATTCAAGATATTCATATTCTTATTTTTATTTTGATGCTTTAATTGATTTTTTATTTTAATTATTTATTCATTTTTAATATTTCTATGTTCTTATTTCTATTTTGATGCTTTCACTTATTTCAATTTTTATAATGTATTTATTTAAAATGTTATATTATTATTATTGTTATTTTGATGCTTTAACCTTTTTTATTATTCAATTGATTTTTAATTTTAAATATTTTCATTGTTTTTTCTGATATTTTAACTTATTTTGTATTTCATTTATTTAAATTTTTTATATTATATTCTATTATTATCTTATTGTTATTTTCATGTTTTTATTTTTGTATTTAATTATTTATTTATTTAAAATATTAAGTTACATTCCTATTGTTATTTTGATGCCTTCACTTATTTGTATTCTTCATCATTTATCTATTTAACATTTTTATATTGTTATTGTTAATTTGATGCTTTCATTTTTTTTTTTTTTTTTTATTATTTAAAACATGAATTTACATTCTTACTGTTATTTTGATGCGTTCACTTTGAGCAGTATAAAATCCTCTCCCATTATTCCCCTGTCTCAGACTCTGAATGTTCAGAGAGATGAAAACATCTCAAACCAAAGATGTTCCCTCACCATGAGATGAGCAGTTTGTCACACAGCGATCCGGACAGCTCCACCAGATCTTCTTGGTTTGTGAAAATATTTGAAATATGAGTATTCACTGAAAACCCAGTATCATGAAAACATGTTGGACGATCTGTTCCCGAGAACGTGATCCACAGAGTGGAAATACCTCCTGATTACACACACATAGTTTCACTGTTGATTTACGACACGAGGGAAAATGTTTGCTAACAGGATGAGGGACGTGTTCAGATGAATCTGTGAGTTTGAATGATTCAGATTTTTAGAGGGTCTCTGGGTTTAAATGGACACAGTGAGACGTATTAGCGGTGAAGATCCACTGAGACTTCATTTCCGTTTAGAGGAACTGAGAGCTCTCTGGACGCAGATCAAATATGTGATCTTTCTCTCTCTCTCTCTCTCCTTCTCTGGAAACACACACACAGGAGGAAACGCTTATCTCTTCTTCTTCTCCTGAACGTCACATGATGCTTTTTAGACTGCTATAGGCTTAGACTGACACACTGGGATCCTGTCTTTCCCTCTCTCTCCTCTCTCTGCCTGTCTCTCACTTTAACTCTTCCTGTCCCATTAAGTTACTAACCATAGACCTTTCTGGAGTCCCTGAGCTCCCTTGTCTCGTAGGTTCCTCTGGATCTCTGCTGTAGATTCCTTTTTTGGGGGTCTGTTATTCATCCT